>NW_026058658.1:0-21202 GCF_023721935.1 Panthera uncia
ATAAAATATTATCCTCTAGATTTCCACACACACACACGCACACACACGCACACACACACAATCTTTTTAACATATAGAAAGCATTCTTAGCTCACAGCCCACACAAAAATCACTGATGGGTTGGATTTGGCCCATGGGTCAGTTTGCTGACCTCTGGTCAAGCGCACTGGACAAGCCTGAGGTCAAACCACTTCCCAGGTCTCCTCCTAGAGTAAGTTTCTTAATTAGTACTCTAGCCTCAGTGTCCCCTTCTGTAAAATGGGAGTAGCGTCCTCTCATAGGCTGGCTGTGGTGACGATTCCATGAGGTAGCTTGTCAAATGCTCAGCGCTTAGTAAGTGCTCAATAAACGTTAGCTAGGAATGAGTGGTCAAAGGCCATTGCGTATCTACATGATAGGTGCTGGGGACACACCAATAAATTCCACAGTCCCTATCTTCAAGAGATCTTAGCCTGGGGCACCTGGATCGCTCAGTCAGTCAAGCAAGCTTCTGACTCTTGATTTAGGCTCAGGTCATGATCTCAGGACTGTGAGATCGAGCCCTGCACCCTCCTCTGCTCTGGGCGTGAAGCCTGTGAAAGAGTCTCTTTCTCTCCTTCCTCTACCCCCACCCATATTGCACACACGAGAGAGAGATAAAGAGAGCGAGCTTAGCCTGACAGAGGAGGCGGCTAATGCAAGGTGGCACGAAAAGAGCTATATGGAAAGGCAGCCAGGATGTTGGCAGGGGCAAATTCTAGGGGGTGTCCCCCCTCCCCTCCATTTCTTTCTTTTCAATACTTCACCAACTTTCCACGTTGAGCTCAGGAAAGCACAAAGGTTAATACCTCAAATTCTGAGCCAGAACACCCAGGGTTCCAGGGGGGATCCCGGCTCCACTGCTCACTAGCCGTGTGATCCGGGCAAGTGGCTTAACCTCTACGGGGCCTCCACGGCCTCACCTGTGAGAAGGAATTGCGGGGAGGATTCGACACGGTGTCAGAAGCGACGTGCATCGAACAGTGCCCGGCACAAAAGAAGCATTTGCCACCAAGAAGATTCTGATTATTGAAATGTCAAAGGCAGAAGTAAGTATTTAATATTTGATCTAAACAGAGCCCCCCCCCCCCCTTCTTAGAGACGCTGGAACAAGGATATATGTCCAAACCCGGGGAGGAGAACCCTGCCTCCTTTCTGCCCTCCTGCTTCTACTCTCTGGCGGATCCCGTAATGTGGCACTATGGCCAGTTTCCTGGCACCCTGCGCGCCCCGGCCTCGCCCACCCCTCTGACTGGCAGCGAGCAGCTGGGTGGCCTCCCAGGGGGAGAAAAAAAAATGCCACTGGGTTTGGCTCCAGCAGCTGGTCAAGCAAGCTCTGTGGCTTCTGATGCCCCCCAAAGCCCAGAGCTGGGGGTCTCCAGAGGACTGGAGGCACTGGGTGAGCAAAGTGGTCTTCCCTCTGGGGCCATGGGTCCAACACCCACCCCTCATCCACAGGTCATGCAGTGGGCTCCCCTCTGCCCGCCCCAAGCCCCAAATCAGAATTAGAGCCAAACTCAGCAGATATGCACCCAGCGGCTGGTCTCCCCAGAAGGGGAGTAGACCCATGAAACTCACAGGAAGCTTCCAGAACACACAGAGTGCCAGGCGCTGGGCTAAATGCACCCTCCCCAACCCCCGCACCGTCTCACCTACCCCTAAACCACAGTTCTGACAAGCAGGTCCCGCAACTGTCCCCGTCTTTCAGATCGGAAGACAGAGGCTTGATCCGGCTCAAGACCAGTGAACAGGACTCCAAGTAATTCTTGTAAGCACCTGGAAAAGGGTCAGCGAGGCCGACCTTTGGGGTCCTGATACGCACCGATTTGGGGGAGGGGAGATACACTCCGAACCTGACGGCAAGTTTGGGGCTCCGACTGGTGCCTCTACCCACAGAGATCCTACTCCTGTGACTCTCCCGGCCGAGCTGCCTCATCACATACTCAAGGTCAGTATTTGCCACCAGAAGGTCCTCTCCAAGCAGGTGGGGCTGGTCCCTCCCGTGGCCCCTGGGACCCCAATGCCTGGCCACGGTAGGCTCTCAATGAATGCGATCCATGACCCAGCTTGCATAGACTCCATGTTCTCTGTCCATCTGAGGCCTCTTGCATTTGGCCTCTCCTCTGACCCCAAATCCGTGAGCAGGGTGATGGAGAGGTGGCATCTCAAGCCACACACACCACAGTGATTTTTTTTTTTCCCTTTTAATTACCCTAACCTTCCTTTAACCTTCCTTTGCTTTCTCTGCTTAAAGCATCATTCTTTGGGGAATGGGTATAAGAAGGGACACTGTAGAGAATGCATACAAACTGGGTCCAGAGAACAACCCACACTTTCGTCCCAAATGCTGACCAGACCCCAGAAGCTTCCAGATCCTGATAATCACATAAGAAAAAGACAATGGTTCTGGAGGCCCCGGGAAGTATTTGAGAGGGTTCTAGAGAGCTGAAAGAGTTGTTGGGTAGTATTCACAGGCCTGTGTCCATCACCGAAGAGAGGCGAGCACCCCTAAAGGTTCATTTCGGTCTGTTCTGTGTTCAAGTCTCACACGACTTCAGATAAGCCTTCCAGAGCCACGGCAACAAGGTAACATAAGCACCCAAAAAGCCAGAGAGGCTCACCATCGTTCACAGCAGCCTTATTAGCTGCTGTGGAAGCCCCCCAAGTGTCCATCCATAGATGAATGGATACGTAAATGTGGTCCATCCACACGATGGAATATCCACCCACCAGCCTTAAAAAGGAAGTTCTGACACCCACCACCACATGGCGAACCTTGAAGACGTTATGCTCCGTGGAATAAACCAATGACAAAAGTCCAAACACTCATTCCACCTCTATGAGGTCTCTAGAGGAGTCCCAAGCATAGAGACAGAGAGTAGACGGTGGGCACCAGGGATGGCGGGGGTGGGGGGGCAGTCAGTGTTCCACGGGGACGGAGTTTCAGTCTGGGAAGACGGGAAAGTTCTAGAGACGAATGGTGGGGGTGTTGCTGCACAACAGTGCGAGGGTGACTGATGCCACTGAACTGGATACTTAAAAATATTTACGATGGCAGGCGCCTGGCTGGCTGACGTGGTGCAGCGTGCAACTCTTGGTCTCAGGGTTGTGAGTTTGAGCCCCACGTCCGGCACAGAGCTTACTCTTCAAGATAGTAACAAACAAATAAAAATATCAAATCTTTAAAAAGAAATTTAAGATGGTGAATTTTATCTTACGTGTATTTTACCACAATAAAAGAAACTGAGGAAGGGAGAAAAAGGCCAGAGTGGAGTTGTACTCAGCAGACGGGGGCACCTGTTCAAAGAGCGATCATTTCGGGGCACCTGGGTGGTTCCGTCAGTTAAAGCTCTTGATTTTGGCTCAGGTCATGATCTCACGGTTCTTGGGATCAAGCCCTGCCTTGAGCTCCATGCTGACCGCACAGAGCCTGCTTGGGATTCTCTCTCTCTCTCTCTCTCTCTCTCTCTCTCTGCCCCTTTCCCCCCTCAGGCTCTCTCTCTTTCTCACTCAAAATAAATAAACATTTAAACACTAAGTAAACAGGGGCACCTGGGTGACTCAGTCAGTTAAGCATCCGACTTCGTCTCAGGTCACAATCTCGCGGTTCGTGGGCTCGAGCCCCGTGTCGGGCTCTATGCTGACAGCTCGGAGCCTGGAGCCTGCTTCGGATTCTGTGTCTCTGTCTCTCTCTCCCTCTCTGCCCCTTCCCTGCTCACGCACTGTCTCTCTCTCAAATATAAATAAACATTAAAATAAATAAATAAATAAACAAACAAACAAACAAAAACAATCATTTCAACACCTGTTACCAGGACAGGACAATGCCTTGCCTAGGGGACCTCAGCACCGATTACACACCAGGAGCAGCGAACATCAATGCCAGATGCCGGGAATCAGGTATTGTCAGTCACAGCAGCAGGTGCACAGCCACCCCCTCCCCCACGGCAGAACCCCCAGCGTTAGAAAAACAAGCCTGTTCTCAAAAACAAAAGATGAGGGAAGAAAACAACTGCTCGCATCAGGGACATTTCTGCAGATAATACCACCCTGGATATTTTGAGTAAAATGTGTACAGAAATAAATCCACAGAGGAATGTCTTAAATAATATGTCAAGACCCGAGAGCCCAGAGCATTTCAAAAAGGCACCTAAATGTGGAGACCTCGGCACTGAAATAACGAAAGCATGTTCCATTTCTCCGGTGCCCCACCTACAAGTGGCTCTAAACAGAGGGGACGGTCCCCCCGCCCCCACAAAAAAAATACCACATGCCTTTTTTGTGTCGCAGACTTGGCACAAACCCCAGCGGTCTTATGAGCTGTGTGGCCTTAGGTAAGTTAAGTAACCCCTCTGGTCTCTAAAATGAGGATAACAGTGCTCCCCTTGTAGCCAGATGCTCTCGGGACATAGATCCGAAACAGCCTCTTCTCCCCTCACCATCGTGAATACCAGCTGCCCCCCAATCCATCTAGACTGTCGCTCCCACAGCTTATTCCCCCCCACCTGCTCCCCACCCCCACCTCAGCAGCTTCCCTGTTCTACAAAATCCCAGACCCACAGGTGGTCATTCTACTTGTGCTGAGATTTCGCCCCAACTTTGTCGTTCAGCTCCGTTCTCTCTGTCCCTGACCGGCCAACGTCCCCAAGATTGCTCCACAATATAATAATCATCCTACCCACGCCCATCCTCAAACAAGGCTCTCTTTGCCTTCACTGCCCAACCTCTCAGAAGAGGTGTGGCCTCTGCCCTCACCTTCTGTTACGCTCCCCACGGCTCCCATGGATTCTACTCAGGACTCACCCAAGTAGCCTTTGGGCTCAGGCAAGAAGACCCTCCCTTCCCCCCCCCCCCCGTGCCCTATCTTTTATGATACGACCCACCCATAAAGCATCCACTCCCTTTCTCCCACCTCGATCTCACATTCGCTAATTCTTCCCAGGGAATTTCACAAAGTACGAAAGAGTCAAAACAATAGAAAAAGTAACGGGGGTGTGTTTGGAACTTGCCTTCCTGGTTATCAAAACATTATAAAACCACAATGATTAGAATGGTAGCAGCCCCAACGCAAGGAACTGGTTTACCGATACCCAGAAACAGACCCCAAATCATGACAAAGGAGTAAATTTCATCAATAAAAGGCATTGAGACCCCAACAAGTTATTTGCGGGGAGAGGAACATCCCTTTGAATCACGCACACAAACAGATTCCAAATGTCCAGGATGAGCTTTTTTTATTGATAATTAAAATTAAAATAGGAAATTTGGGGGGAAAAAACCACATTCATTTTACGGGGGGAAAAGGACTTTCTAAACATAGAGTAACAGGACAGGCATGCAAACATCCAACTCTGGACTCCACAAACATTTTAAATATATATATTTTTAAGGTTTATTCAGCTTTCAGAGACAGAGAGAGACAAAGCTGTGAGCGGGGAAGGGGCAGAGAGAGAGAGAGGGAGACACAGAATCCGAAGCAGGCTCCAGGCTCTGAGCCATCAGCACAAAGCGCGACGCGGGGCTCGAACTCACGAACCGTGAGATCGTGACCTGAGCCGAAGTCGGACGCTCAACTGACTGAGCCACCCAGGCGCCCCCGGACTCCCCAAACATTTTAAGCTTCTCTGGCAGCCGACATCCAGAGCATCTTGACCACCGAACAAAAGCGTCTGAAGACACAGTTGGCAAAGGGTTAACAGCCTTCGTGTAGAAAACCGCAAGGAGACTAGTATTTCAAAAACCACTAAAGTACTAAAAGATAAACGGACAAAGGATATGAACAGGAAGAGAAAACCCAAATGATAAATAAACATGTTTCAGAAGGTTCAACCCCGATAGCAATCAAAGAAATGCAAACAGAAACAATGACAACACATCGGCTCCTCCCTCCGGTAAATTATGAAAGATTTTTCAAACAACATGCAAAGCTGGCCAAGGTGCTCCCTCTCAGCCAATGCTAGGAGGAGCGCCCATCAGTACAACATTTCCGGAAAGCCATTTGGCAATCAGTATCAAGAACCTTTGGCCCAGAAATTTCACTTCTGGAAAAGCAAAGCCTAGAGAAACAAAATGCTCAATAAAGCTTTGACCCGAAAATGCTCATCCTTCTCTTTAGAATAACCGGAAATGATCTAAATGCCCAGAGACAGGGAAAGGTAGGTAAATAAAATAAACGCACAACAGAACCACGAGAAGGAAGTACTCCACTAAATGTGGGATAAGGATTGTTGTTTCGCTTCCTTCCTCTACCCATTTCTTTTGCCAAATGTCTACACTGAGCAATCTTACTTCTTTCGTCACTCAAGAAATAAACTTTCTTTTTCTACAGTAAAGTCCATACTTGCCCACCTCTACCCCCCCCCCAAGCAAGAGGAACATTCGACGGTCTAGCACAGCAATTGGCAAACGCTGGCCCACAGCTTGGCTTGTAAATAAAGTTTTATTGAAACATAGCCGTGCCCATTTCTTTCTGGGTTGCCCGTGGCTGCCTTCCCGCTACGATGGCAGTGCTGAGTAGCTGTCACGGGAGGCCACGCAGCCTGCAAAGCCGGAAGTATTTAATATCAGAGCCTCTGCAGAAAAAAGGGGCCACCCCCTCGTCCAGCAAACGCCTGCAGCTGCTAACAAGCACAGTGAAGAAACAGCTGAGAGCCCCACGTACCCCAGCATACCTTTCTGGCAATGGCTGTGTGTCCAACATCGCTCCACAAACTGCCCGTTGATGACAGTGGCAGGGCAGTTGGTCTTGCCCTTTGCGGTGCCTGGACAAATGTCCCCACACTCCTCGTTGTCGTCTTTGTTCAACACAATGTAATTATCCTCCACCGAATCCAGGATGCGTGACCAGTCGATGGTGGCCAGGTAGCACAGCTCATTGTTCTTCTCGATGCGGACGGAGCCCCGGGTAATGTTCATCAAGCTGTAGAGGCCAAGCTCCTTCAGGTGCACCATCTCGAAGATGACCAGCGCGTAGTTGAAGAAGAGGCGCGAGCCCCGGATGACCGTGAGGTTGGGGAAGAGGTCCTTCAGGCTCTCCAGCCCGTACACCCGGAAGAGCAGCAAGTAATCAGTGATCATGACGAGTTTGGGGAAACTGAGGTCTCGGAAGTCCTCGGGCCTCGTTTTGAACATGAGCAGTATCTGCAAATGA
This sequence comes from Panthera uncia, assembly GCF_023721935.1. Taxonomy (NCBI): domain Eukaryota; kingdom Metazoa; phylum Chordata; class Mammalia; order Carnivora; family Felidae; genus Panthera; species Panthera uncia. The sequence continues at coordinate 7,169 of NW_026058658.1, forward strand.
CCTTCAATGACCGAGCAGTTGGCCAGTTCGTGCAGCCTCGTCAGGTTGTTCCGGATATCCATGCCAGGGCAGACTAGAGGCGAAAACAAGCACAAGGCAAGACAGGTGAGCACGCACGTCACGGGTGGGTGATAAGTCAGCGGCAGACGGGGCGCCGGGCTGGCTCAGAGCCCGCGTCGGGCTCTGTGCTGCCGGCTCGGAGCCCGGAGCCCGGAGCCTGCTTCGGACTCTGTGCCTCCCTCTCTCTCTCTCTCTCTCTCTCTGCCCCTTCCCCCGCTCACACTCTGTCTCTCTCTCTCTCTCTCTCTCTCAAAAAGAAATAAACATTAAAAAAAAATTTTTGTTTTAAATCAGCAGCAGGGCCAGCTTCACAGGTGTGCATCTTGAGTCGTGCCTTAAGGCTCTTCTATCCATTTTTAAACCCTCAATCGTTTTCGACAAAGGGGCCCCATGTTTTCATTCTGTGCGGGGCTCCCCCTCCGATTCCATAGCGAGCCCCTGATTCGTGGTTTTCTCCATAGGGTCCGTGCCCAAGTGATCACCTCCAAAAGGCAAAGAAAAAATTCCTTTCGCAGTCCTTGTTAGAAGCCTTTAAAAACCATCGCATCGAACGAGATGCGACGGAGACGTTGGGATTACACGGGATTGAGTAATACGGCAGGTGTGGAAGGGAAAGGGGAGCCGGCCCGGGTGAGTCAACACTGGCAATCTTCAGGAGATAGATTTGCAAGGATAAAGGTGCCCACGCCAAAACGGGGCAAGGAGGGCTGAATTTGTTTTGACAATTCTCCTACCTCGAGGACTCTCCTTCCCAGGCAGACATCCACAAAACAGCCTCCTTACCTCTACCTGTGGCAAGGGCTGGATCTGATCTCCCCTGCACAAACACCCTGCGTGCCCATTTCCTGAAGGTGGTCCTTCCCAGGCTCCAGCACCCTTCCTGGCTCCCCGTGACCCTGCACTCCTCCCTCCCAGCTCGCAGGGCTCCTCCCCATCGCTGCCCCCCACCCCCTGTAACATGACCTAGGAGAAGCAGTGAGTGAAGTAATCCAAGCATTCAAGCAGTGCCCAGCACACAGTAGGTGCTCAGTTAATGCCAGCTATTTTGTGATTGCTGATTTCTCCCACAAACGTATCACCATCACCTCTAGGCTCTGTGCCTTCACGTCTCTAGACCAGGCGCGGGCAACCATATTCTATCAACGCTCAGACAGTGAGCATGTTCGGCTTTGTGGTCAGAGGGTCCGTGCAGAAGCCGTTCTACTCTGCCACCGCAGCTCAAATGTGAATGAGTGGACGTGGCTGTGTTCCAATAAAACTTTATTTACAAGAACAGGTGGTAGCCTGGAGTTCTGTCCTGGGGCTGTAGTTTGGTGACCCTTGCCCTAGTCCACGGCTGTCCAACAGAACTTTCTGCACTGATACACATGTTCTAAATCTGTGCTGTCCACCGTGGAAGGCAGCCGCCATTTGTGGCTTCACCTGTGGCTAACGAGACTGAGAAACTGAATATTTAATTTTACTCTAGTTCATTTAAATGGAAATAGACACATGTGGCTAGCGGCTACTGTCCTGGACAGGGGAGCCCTGGCCCTGTCGGCTACCAAAGCCCTTTCGACCTTAGCTCCCTGTTTCGAAATCTAGCCCATCATCCTTCAAGATCCAGCTCAAACGCCACCTCCTCCAGGCACCCTTCTCTGATTTCCTTTCCTCCGTATACCTCTTTGAAGTTTCTTTCCCCTTTTCCTTGTGCCCCTTATACCCAAGTTAACAGTCATCATAATCAAACTCTTTAGACAGCTTCTCCTTGCCAAAACACACACACGCACACACACACACTCCACATCCCTCAGCACCAGGAATATGCTTAGCACACAATCTCTACTTACTGTATTCCAGGACACTAAACCTTCCCCCCAATATCTTTGAGGCAAAACAGATGATTCTAAAGAATACTAGAACATTCGCTTAAAAATCCATCTGGAAAACAAATCTCAAAAGAAGCGCACATTGGGGGGGGGGGGGGGGGGAACCTGAAAAACAAAAAACTGGGGAAAAAAAGCTACAATGTTCCTCAGCCACGTTCTGTGCGGATTAGGCTAAGGCAAGGGAAAACACAGAAACACGCTGACCCACTCACTGGGAAGTTGGGAGGCTGTCTGGGGAGAACGAGGGTCTGGGTTCCAGCCCTGCACACTCGCTCGAGGCATCCAAGCCCCGCCCAAGACTCCCAGCTGTGGTCACATCCGAGGCCACTGTGCCTCCCACAAGCCCCATCCCCACCTGACCAGTGGCAGGCAGGCAGGCGCGCCAGATCTGGCAAATAAAAATGCAGGATGGGGGCGCCTGGGTGGCTCAGTCGGTTGAGCGTCCGACTTCAGCTCAGGTCACGATCTCGCGGTCTGTGAGTTCGAGCCCCGCGTCGGGCTCTGGGCTGATGGCTCAGAGCCTGGAGCCTGCTTCCGATTCTGTGTCTCCCTCTCTCTCTGCCCCTCCCCCGTTCATGCTCTGTCTCTGTCTCAAAAATAAATAAACACCAAAAAAAAAAAAAAAATGCAGGATGCCCAGTTAAATCTAAATGTCAGATAAGCACCGAGTATTCATATTTAGCCAGGTGCCCTGTCTTTTATCTGGCAACATCCACTTCACTCCCACTAGGATGGCTAAAATCAAAGGGATGGACAATTACAAGTGTTGACAAGGATGCAGAGAAACTGGAACCCTCGTACATCACCGGTGGGAACATACAACGATGCAACTACCGTGGAAAATGGTCTGGCAATTCTTCAAACCATTAAGCCATGAGTTACCACATGGCCCAGCAGTTCCACTCCCAGGTAGATAACCAAGAGAAATGAAAACACAACCACAGGCATACCTGGGAGATGCTGCGGGCTCGGTTCCAGACCACCGCAATAAAGCAAGTACCTCGATAAAATGCATCAAATGAGGGCACTGGGGTGACTCAGTTGGTTGAGTATCCGACTCTTGATTTGGGCTCAGATCATGATCTCATGGTTCATGGGATGGAGCCCCGCATTGGGTTCTATGCTGATAACACGGAACCTGCTTGGGATTCTCTGTCTCCCTCTCTCTGCCCCTCCCCTGCTTGTGCTCTATCTCAAAGTAAATAAACTTAAAAATTTTTTCATCAAACGAATTTCTTGGTTTCCCAGTGCATGTCAAAGTTATATCCACACTACACTATAGGGTATTAAGTGTGCACGAGCATGATAACTAAAAAAAAACATACAACCCTTAATTAAAAATACTTCATTACTAAAAAAAGAAAAAAAAATGCTAATGATCACCCATGCAGCCTGAAAACGCAAGGCGAGGTGAGAGAAGTCAGGCACCACAGACGACATGTAGTACGACTCCATTTACATGAAATATCCAGAATGGGCAAATTTACAGATAGAGACAGAAAGCAGTTTCGTGGTTCCAAGGGGCTAGGGAAGAGGCAATGAGAAGCGACAGCTACTCAGGCTGCAGTTTCTCTTTGGAGTGATGAAAAATGTTCTAAAATTGACTGTAGCAGAGCACCTGGGTGGCTCAGTCGGTTAAGCGTCCGACGTCAGCTCACGTCATGATCTCAGGGTCCGTGGGTTCAAGCCCCACATCAGGCTCTGTGCCGACAGCCTGGAGCCTGGAACCTGCTTTGGATTCTGTGTCTCCCTCTCTCTGCCCCTCCCCTGCTCGCACTCTGTCTCTCTCTCTCTTTCAAAAATGAAAACATTTCTTAAAATTAAAAATAAATAAAATTGATTGTAGTGATGGCTGCACAACCCTGCGGATGTAATTTACTGAATTGTAAACTTTAAAGAGGTGAATTGTATGGCATTGGATTATAGCTCAATAAAGTTGTTATAAAAAATTTAATGACCACGGGCACCTGTGTGGCTCAGTCGGTTAAGCATCCGACTTCGGCTCAGGTCATGATCTTGCGGTTCATGGGTTTGAGCCCTGTGTCGGGCTCTGTGCTGACAGCTCGGAGCCTGGAGCCTGCTTCGGATTCTGTGTCTCCCTCTCTCTCTGCCCCTCCCCTGCCTATGCTCACTCTCTCTCTCTCTCTCAAAATAAATAAACATTAAAAAAAAAATCTTTAAAAATTTGATGACCATAGGGGGGGCGCCTGGATGGCTCAGTCAGTTGAGCATCAGGCTCTTGATTTCGGCTCAGGTCATTATCTCATGGTGTGTGAGATCGAGCCCTGCATCGGGTTCTGCAGTGACAGCACAGAGCCTGCTTGGGATTCTCTCTTTCCCTCTTCCCTCTCTCTTTCTGCCCCTCCCCCATCCCTGTGTTCTCTCGAGAGCTCTCTCTCTCTCAAAATAAATATTTAAAAAAATAAAAAATTAGACAACTGTAACAGTAGGGAACAATAAAGAATTGCTTTTTAAAAACCTCCAATGAATCTAACTCAATTCATTAAGGCTGTGTGTGTGCCTATTAGCCTCAACAATAGAGCAATTTACTGTTGGGACAGAAAATATCCCGAGGATGTTAGAAATGGTGCCAGAAATAAACGCAGGGCCTTCTGCTGGCTCTTAATACCTCTGGGTGGAAATGAAAAATGCTTCAAGTTTTCAGTAAGTGGTACCTGACGAATCCCCACTCCGTACACTGGTAGAGAAGAACAATGGGGGGCAGAGGAAGTGGGGGGGGGGGGTCCAGCAACAGCTAATACAATTATCCCGTTATCCACGGTTTCAGTTACCCGCGGTCAACTGCGGTCAGAAAATATTAAATGGGAAATTCCTGAAATAAACAATCATAAGTTTTGGATTGCCCACCGTTCTGAGTAGCGTGATGAAATCTCCCGCCATCCTGCCTCGCCCAGTAGGTGAATCATCCCTTCATCCAAGCTGCGTGCACTACCCGCCTGTTAGTGACATAATATAGCTATTTGCGTACAGAAAATAAACATAGCATATATAGGACTCAGTGCTATTACGGTTTCATGCATCCACTGGGGGTCTTGGAACATATCCCCTGCGGATAGCGGTGCGGGGGGGGGGGGGGGCGGGGAGGAAGAACCATCTTCGTTTTTTCAAAAACATACCTAAGGAAGCAGGTGCATGTGACTTAAATAAGGAAACAGTGAAACAGTTTTCATGCAGTGACAGCCTAGAGAAAGGTTGTTCAAGATAATTCCCTTTGTCCTCTCCTTCAGCACATATCTACAGAAGACCTGGTCCAGGTAGGAAAGTGCCACCGGGAATAGGACAGATCCAGATTCCTCTCTCAGACTAATAAGTCACTATCAACTACCTGAGTTAACGTGTAACGGGAGAGGATGCCCTCAGGCATTTTAAATTTTCTCTAATAAGGTAAAAAAAAAAAAAAAAGAAAGAAAAGGAAGACAAAAGTACATATATTTTAATTAATGCAATGTATCTAAAAATTTCACTTCAATGTGTAAGCTATACTAAGAAAAATTATTCTGGGGGGGGGTGGGGAATGCAAACTGGTGCAGCCACTCTGGAAAACAGTATGGAGGTTCCTCAAAAAGTTAAAAATAGAACTACCCTATGGCTCAGCAATTACACTACTAGGTATTTATCCAAGGGATACAGGCGTGCTGTTTCGAAGGGGCACATGCACCCCCATGTTTATAGCAGCACTATCAACAACAGTCAAAGTATGGAAAGAGCCCAAATGACCATCGATGGATGAATGGATAAGGAAGATGTGGGGTATATGTATACGTATATATATGTACATACACATACGTACATATGTATGTATGTATACATATATATATATGTATGTATGTGTATACACACACACACACACACACATATACAATGGAGTATTACTCGGCAATCAAAAAGAATGAAATCTTGCCATTTGCAACTACGTGGATGGAATTAGAGGGTATTACGCTAAGCGAAATTAGAGAAAGACAAATATCATATGACGTCACACATATGAGGACTTTAAGACACAGAACAGATGAACATAAGGGAAGGGAAGCAAAAACAATATCAAAACAGGGAGGGGGCCAAAACAGAAGAGACTCATAAATATGGAGAACAAACTGAGGATTATGGGAGGGGCTGGGGGAGGGGGGAGGGGCTAAGTGGGTCAGGGGCATTAAGGAATCTGCTCCTGAAATCATTGTTGCACCATATGCTAACTTGGATGTAAATATATATAGATGTAGATAGATTACATCTATATATATTTACAATGAATTCAAAAAAATTTATTTTTTTAAGTTTTATTTAAGTAGTCTTTACACCCAATGTGGGGCTCAAACTCATGACCCCAAGGTCAAGAGTCCCATGTTCTTCCAACCGACCCAACTGGGAGCCCCATAATACTAAAAAAATTATTAATGAGATACTCTACAAGATTCTTTTGGAAGAAAGCTTCCAAAATGCCATGTAGCAATGTCTCCATTCAGATGCTAAATTTTCAGAAATACTCGACCTGTACATGTAGATTTCATAAAGTGTATCATCCAACACGTAGGTTCATTTCCCCAACCTATTCAAACACACTAAAGAGTTTTCCAACAGGGGCGCCTGGGTGGCGCAGTCGGTTAAGCGTCCGACTTCAGCCAGGTCACAATCTCACGGTCCGTGAGTTCGAGCCCCGCGTCAGGCTCTGGGCTGATGGCTCGGAGCCTGGAGCCTGTTTCCGATTCTGTGTCTCCCTCTCTCTCTGCCCCTCCCCCGTTCATGCTCTGTCTCTCTCTGTCCCAAAAATAAATAAAAAAAAAAAAAACTTTGAGAAAAAAAAAAAAAAAAGAGTTTTCCAACAACAGAATCGAGTACTGACCATTTTTTTTTAAACTAAAATGGATTGAAATAAGATAAAAATAAAGATTCAGCCATACCAGCCACAACTTCAAGAGCCCCATGTGGACAATGGCCACCACATTAAACAGCCACGGAACATTCCCCTCAGAGCAACACGTTCTTTTGAACAGTGCTGGTCTAGAATTTCCTGCCCAGCCAGAGGGATCTGAGGATTTTCCAGGAGAGAAGACTTAACATGAGAGCAGTCTCTTAGAAAGTGTCCTTTCTGGGGTGCCTGGGTGGCTCAGTTGGTTAAGCATCTGACTCTTGATTTTGGCTTGGGTCACGATCTCATGGTTCATGAGACAGAGCCCCACTGGGGCCCTGCACTGACACTGGGGAGCCTGTTTGGGATTCTGTCTCCCTCTCTCTCTGCCCCTCCCCCCGTTTGCTCTCTGTCACTCTTGAAAGAAAGAAAGAAAGAAAGAAAGAAAGAAAGAAAGAAAGAAAGAAAGGAAGGAAGGAAGAGAAAGAAAAAAAAGGAAAGAATAAAAAAGAAAAAAAAAAGAAAGAAAAGGAAGGAAAGGAGGAAGGGAAGGAGGGGGGAGGGAGGGAGAGAGTCCCTTCTCCCTGGTTTTCTCACCCATCAAAGCAGGCAAGGAGAAAGTGTGGAGGGGCAGGGAAGGAGGTGTCTAGAAGGTTCTGGCAATGCTTCGCAACGCTGAGATCGAACGCATTCTGCGTTTGATCATGAATGTACTTGATCCTTAGTCTCCACATTCTTCAAATGCTCCCTGGTGGCCTATTCTGGGGCCACACATTCTTCTCTGCCTCCTTACCCAGTCTTAACCCCCCGAAATTCAGGAGTCCCGTGCCAACAAGCCTTGGGTTTAGGCGTCCGGCCACCACCCACACGGGTTCCGGGCCACGCTGGAAACACAACAGATCGGCTTCCTACTCCAGCACCTCCCGCCGTGTCATCCTGGGCCTCCTCCTCCTCTCTGTGAACGAGGGCAGCAGCGTGATCAAAGCTCTAAACCCGTGTTAGTTCTCCGCCCCGAGCTCACGGAACCAATACCTAGATTTATGAGCCGCAGAATTTAGAATTTGGGCACACAGCAGAATCAGGCATCCTGAAGATTCTCCGCCTGCCCAAGAGGCCGGCTCTTGCAAGTGACTTCCTCAAAGAAGGAGAAATGGGGGGGGGGGGGGGGGGACTACAGCAGGTGCAAGGCAGAATCAGGAGGCCAGGTTCCAGAACCAACAAATCGCCCACATGGAAATAACTGCTGTACTCATTCAGCCAACGTCTGCTGGGCACCTCGGCACCAGGCATTGTGCTGGGCACGGGGATTAGCAAGACAGAAAAGGTTGAAGGCTCAAAGCTGTGACAAGGTGCCATCAGAGTAAAGAGACAAACACTAAAGCAATGAGCTGCACAGACCAGAAATCCTGATGGCCCCAGGCGCGAATCTCAGCTTTGTCGACTGGGCGCTGGGTGACCTCGAGTGAGCGATGTAACCTCTCTGGGCTTCGCTTTTCCTGGCCCCCTTGGGCGGGAAAGCAGGTGCACAGAAGGCACATGAGCCAGTACCAACGGGGAGCAGAATAAACATCACAGAGAAGCAGGCTCAGACAAGATCTAAGGGCCTTCAAGAGGCCTGGGTGAGTGATGAAACCACCCAGGGTCAGGGGCAATTTTATAAACACAGATGTCCCTGGACCCAGAGATCCCTGCTGCAGATAGGTTCACACGTGCACTCAGGGAGGTCTGAGGGTGGACCGGGGGTGGGGGCGGGGACCCAGGCATTGTAGTGTTTTCCTGCAAGTTCCTGGTAAAAAATACCAGTGAGAGAAGAAACAGCCCCCAGAGAGGAGACCTGAGGAAGGTGGTTCTCAAGCCCAGATGGAAGGTCCCTCTGGGGACAGGAGGGTCACTGCACCTCCACAGTGGTCAGGGGCCCCGAGGTGGGTGCTCAGGGACTCGAGGACAGAGGAAGCGGGTAACAACAGCGGACCATCGCATATGGAAGACGGAGGAGAAAATCGTGTACGCAGAAGCCCAGAGGGGGAGAGAAGGCCCCGAAGGGGACACTCGCCATCCAGACCATAATCCTTCTGGAAACTTCTCACCATCTTGGAGGACACGCCAAGGGGATCTTCTGAACAAACCAAGAGCCCACAAGGCGCCGCGGGAGACGGAGAAGTGGAAGGAAGCCCTGGGAAAGATGGACGTGCAGGTCCTCCCTCCCCAGGAGAAGGGCAGACGCCTGGCCTGTGACGTTCGCAAGGCAGGGACATCAAAAGGCCGGAGGAGACCTGCAAATTCCTGAGACCCCGGGTCCACCGGGGAAGATTAAGCTCTGGAAAACAGGCCTGGGGAGGGTAACGGCGGAGGCCACATCTGGAAAAAAGGACCGCGGTGGGCAGCATGTGAGTCAGACACTGCTGGAAATTGCTGGAGGCACAGGGGCGCTAAGTGCCCTGAGGGGTGGGGGTGCATGAGGCTGGAGCACGGACAAAATATGGCGCACGTGTGGCCCAGACAGATTCTCCAGAAGAGGAAAGTGGCGGAGGCTCAGAGAGGCCTGTGTCTGCCTCAAGGCCACACAGCAAAGAGGAGACAGAGCTGGGACTTGAACCCAGGACATTGGTTCGCTCGGCCCGTCATCACACAGAACCGCAGGCCAGGGGCCTTCGACGGCACACAGGAAGTTCTCACAATCTTCGAGTCCAAACTCAAGGTGTCAGCCGCGTCAGCTTCTCCTGAGGCCTCTCTTTGGCTCACAGATGCCTGCTTTCTCCCTCTGTCCTTACAGCTGCCCCTCTGTGGGCGCACAGGTCTGTGTCCTAACCTCCTCTTCTTTGAGGGACACCAGGCATATTGGATTAGGGCCCGCTGTAATGCTCTTTCTTTTTTTTTTTTTTAAGAATACATTACTGGGGCGCCTGGGTGGTTCAGTCAGTTAAGCGGCCGACTTCGGCTCAGGTCACGATCTCACGGTCTGTGAGTTCGAGCCCCGCATCGGGCTCTGTGCTGACCGCTCAGAGCCTGGAGCCTGTTTCAGATTCTGTGTCTCCCTCTCTCTCTGACCCTCCCCCATTCATGCTCTGTCTCTCTCTGTCTCAAAATTAAATAAACGTTAAAAAAAATTTTTTTTAAAAAGAATACTATTTTCAAATGAACCTTTTTTTAAAGTTTATTTATTGTGAGAGACAGAGAGAGAGAGCACATGAGCGAGAGAGTAGGGGAGGGGCAGAGACAGAGACAGAGACAGAGACAGAGACAGAGACAGAGAGAGAATCCCAAGCAGGCTCAGGGCTCGAACTCACAAACCATGAGATCACAACCTGAGCCGAGATAAAGAGTCAAATGCTTACCCCACTGCCCCAATGCCCTCGTTCTGATTACTTCTTTAAAGACTCCAGGGGCGCCTGGGTGGCTCAGTCGGTTGAGTGTCCGACTTCAGCTCAGGTCACAATCTCGCAGTCCGTGAGTTCGAGCCCCACATCGGGCTCTGGGCTGATGGCTCAGAGCCTGGAGCCTGCCTCCGATTCTGTGTCTCCCTCTCTCTCTGTCCCTCCCCCATTCATGCTCTGTCTCTCTCTGTCTCAAAAATAAATAAACGCTAAAAAAATTTTTAAATAAAGACTCCAAATAGTCACCCTCTGGGAGTTGGCTTCAACACACAACCTTGGGGAAAGAGGGACATAACAGCCCGTCACACACAGGTCTCTAGGCCACCAACACCTGCACCTGTGCCCTTAGCCATCACATAGGGTTTCTCAAAGTGTGCCGTCTAGACCGCCAGCCTGAGAATCGCTAAAGGAGGGAAATGCAGATTCCTAGGCCCGGCTCTAGACCAAAGAAATCAATTATGTCCGGGAGCCAGGCCCCAGAAACCTGCATTTTAAACAAGGTCCGCAAGGTATGCGGGGGGTGGGTACTCAAGTTGGACAGACATACAACCTACCCCTGGCCCTACCTCCCCAGCAGGGCTCCCCCCACAATGAGTCCCCATTCTTCTGCCCCACCTGCCCCACTGAGCCCTGCACCCCAGAACTAACACCGTCGGATGCCTTCTTTGGGGCCATCGACTGTTGCTGGAGAGAACCCCATAAGCATGGTGGGCCACCCCCAGCAATTTCAAAGAAAGCCGGACCCACACCCATTTTATCCGCCTGTGTCCCTGGCTGCTGTGTTTCAGAGCCAATTCTGATCCCAATTCTCACCTCAGTCAGCTAGGGCTGCCCTTCGAAAAGACCACGGACTGGGCAGCTTAAACAACAGAAATTTGCTTCTCACAGTTCTGGAGGCTGAGAGTCCAAGATCAAGGTAGCCAGCATGGCCAGTCTGCAGGGAGAGCCCTCTTCCTAGCTGGCAGGCTCTCTCTCTGCCTCACGTGGTCTCCCTTGTTGCATTCATGCAAAAAAAAAGAAAGAGATCTCTCTCCTCCTGTCCTTAGAAGGCCACCAATCCCATCGCGTTAGGGCGCTACTCTTACGACCTCATTTAACCTAAATTACCTCCCAAAAGCTTGATCTTCAAATACAGTCACACTGGGGAGTGAGGGCTTCAACACACGAATTTGCAGAGGTGGGGGCTCCAGGACTCTGCTTCCTGCTCTGGACAGACACATCCAAAGCCCTTCTGGAACCTACACTTTGAGCGTGACTTCATTTACCCGTATAGTCAATGCTTCGCTAGAACGCGTCTCCAACGGACAGACCAGTGTCTGTGGGCACCCAGACGGATACCTCCAGTCTGTAGTGAAAGGGAAGGGGGAGGGGTGGATGATGCAGCTAGAGAAGGAAGGATGGAGCCTCTGACCCGGTCCTGGGAGGAAGAAGCATGGGTGACCGTGGGCAGAAGGGGGGGACGAAGTGTGCTTGGGGCGCAGGAAGCACATGCAAGAACGCTGAGGCATATGAGGAGCCCCAAGGGACAGCAGCCCAGAGCGGCGGCGGCTCATGTACCCGGGGAAGGGATCTAGCTGGCAGCTGCAGAAGCACCCAAGTAGGAAGCAGAGAAATCCCAATGGCAGCAAAACAGAGGAAGAACCGAACGGGGCACACTGGCCTAGAAGAAAGGGGGTCTACCGTGGGAGTGGGTGCAAGGACAGAGGCGGGGCCACGGAGACACTGGGGAACTGGTACCCAGGGAGGGGGAGGAGAGGAGAAAGAAGTGAGGGACAGTCCCCGGTGAACGTGGAGAGACCGAGACGGGGCCGGCTTGGGGTAGTGAGGACAAGAGGCACAGTGTGGGGTGTGTTGAGTCGGTGAGGACTTTGGGGTGTGCCCAGATACCGGTCCGGAGCTTGGGAAAAGAGGGGCAGACACGGGTGACGTTTGGTGACATAACCGGCAGGAGATGGGGCAACCAAGAGGAGAAGAGGGTGGAGGCAGAAAGCACAATATTTAAGGACAGGCGACTAGAGGACCAAAGGTTCATGCCCACCCTGACACCACCTTCTGTACGCCCGAAAGCTCCGGGACATCCAGGCATTAGCTTTGCAGTCGTAGCTTCGCAATCCCAGGGAGGGCATCGCGCATCAACTCAGAGGGTCCTAGGAAGCTTCCGCGCCCCTTGGGAGTTCTACCTCCCAGATGGGAAGGATCGTGCCACAGAAGACCCAGGAAAGAAAACCAAAAGAAGTCAAGAAGTCTTGGCAAGACAAAAGGCACTTTGTAAAAAAAAAAAAAAAGAAAAGAAAAGAAAAAAGGCAGCAGGTGGCTTTGATACAATATAAGCGCATATAATCCAAGAGGAACATTTCAGAACCCATCCCCCTTCCCATCGTCTGCAAGGAACCAGGGGAAACAGACTGGCAACAAGAATCACAGAGAGCCTACAGGAAAACAGTGGTAGCCCTCCTCTCTTTACCCCTTTGTGTCCGAGCACTACCTTTTTCCACGCTGGTAGCAGACAGTTTTTGGAAAGTACCTACGTTTTCCAGTCTCCCACAAAGGCACAGGAGAGAAGCAAGAATCTTCCCGCTACCAGGCCACGCTGTTCCCCGAACACAAACCTGAGGTGACACCCTGCCCTTACGGGATCGGAAGAAATACCCAGATCCGAAATCAAATTTTAATCCTCCTGCGTCTGCCTCGAGCTCCGACTGGAATTCCTATCCAGTGTGCACGTGGCAACGCAGAACAGCAAATCTTGCCGTGCTAGAAACAAAATTCCAAGAGTGCACGCTGGCACCAGGCTTAACGGAACAGGAGAGACCCCCTCCTTGAAGCAAGGGCCAGGGGGCTGGGGCCATCTCACGAACTTTCCAAGATGTAACCAAGGATTTCTGCACAGATTAAAAAAAAAAAAAAAAACAGGACCCAAGGGGCATATGCGTTCCACAAGATTCCACACGGGCCCTGAGAAACCCAAATGCACAAATTCTGAAGTGTCGTGATAGGAAACCACCCACAGGCCATCCTCAGCATGTCTGAGGAGTCCCCTGGAACACAGAATTGGCCAACACCATTGTCCCCAGGGGAAACACAGTAGGGTCAGGCTCCTGCAAGCCTCCGGCCCCGTATGCTTTTGTCAACTGATCAAAACACAAGCTTGTTTTACATACGTTTCTCCTTAAATACATCTTACGTAATATACGGTGTTGATCGGCTGCCTGTATGAATCACAGCCAACAGCACAAAGCACCACAGCGCCTGCCTGAGCTGAGCTCATATAGCCACATATTTTCTCCATGAGGCGTATCAAGCCTTCTTGCATTTACTCCTGCACTTACACGAAATAGCACGTCAACGCCATGGGCAAGGCCCTTTTCAACGGCAAAATCTCCAACGAAAAGCACAAAAATGTGGGAAAGTGTGGCACTAAAATACGTCGCGGAAAAAAAAAAAAAGACACTTGGTTTCATCTTCGAGGATCGTATGAATCCACAATACCAGAGCTAATCAGCTGCGAATGGGCTGGTTCGGCGATTCGAACGGTTGGGTGCTCCGTGCAGGTCCAGGAGGAACCACAAGAGTGCACTGGGTCTTGCTTGTAGGGCGACGAGTTAATTTTAGCGACCAGGCAAATTCCCAAATAGGGAATCCGTGACCAATGAGGAGCTATGAGCGCGCAAATTAAGACCACCGACCAATGTTAGGGGCGCCAGGGTGGCTGATTCGGTTGAGCGCCCGACTCTCGATTTCAGCTCAGAGCATCATCTCATGGTTCGTGAGTTCGAGCCCCGCGTTAAGCTCTACACTGACAGTGGAGAGCTTGCCTCGGATTCTCTCTCTGTCCCTCTCTCTCTGTCCCTCTCTCTCTGCTCCT
>NW_026058659.1:0-21184 GCF_023721935.1 Panthera uncia
ATAAAATATTATCCTCTAGATTTCCACACACACACACGCACACACACACAATCTTTTTAACATATAGAAAGCATTCTTAGCTCACAGCCCACACAAAAATCACTGATGGGTTGGATTTGGCCCATGGGTCAGTTTGCTGACCTCTGGTCAAGCGCACTGGACAAGCCTGAGGTCAAACCACTTCCCAGGTCTCCTCCTAGAGTAAGTTTCTTAATTAGTACTCTAGCCTCAGTGTCCCCTTCTGTAAAATGGGAGTAGCGTCCTCTCATAGGCTGGCTGTGGTGACGATTCCATGAGGTAGCTTGTCAAATGCTCAGCGCTTAGTAAGTGCTCAATAAACGTTAGCTAGGAATGAGTGGTCAAAGGCCATTGCGTATCTACATGATAGGTGCTGGGGACACACCAATAAATTCCACAGTCCCTATCTTCAAGAGATCTTAGCCTGGGGCACCTGGATCGCTCAGTCAGTCAAGCAAGCTTCTGACTCTTGATTTAGGCTCAGGTCATGATCTCAGGACTGTGAGATCGAGCCCTGCACCCTCCTCTGCTCTGGGCGTGAAGCCTGTGAAAGAGTCTCTTTCTCTCCTTCCTCTACCCCCACCCATATTGCACACACGAGAGAGAGATAAAGAGAGCGAGCTTAGCCTGACAGAGGAGGCGGCTAATGCAAGGTGGCACGAAAAGAGCTATATGGAAAGGCAGCCAGGATGTTGGCAGGGGCAAATTCTAGGGGGTGTCCCCCCTCCCCTCCATTTCTTTCTTTTCAATACTTCACCAACTTTCCACGTTGAGCTCAGGAAAGCACAAAGGTTAATACCTCAAATTCTGAGCCAGAACACCCAGGGTTCCAGGGGGGATCCCGGCTCCACTGCTCACTAGCCGTGTGATCCGGGCAAGTGGCTTAACCTCTACGGGGCCTCCACGGCCTCACCTGTGAGAAGGAATTGCGGGGAGGATTCGACACGGTGTCAGAAGCGACGTGCATCGAACAGTGCCCGGCACAAAAGAAGCATTTGCCACCAAGAAGATTCTGATTATTGAAATGTCAAAGGCAGAAGTAAGTATTTAATATTTGATCTAAACAGAGCCCCCCCCCCCCCTCCTTAGAGACGCTGGAACAAGGATATATGTCCAAACCCGGGGAGGAGAACCCTGCCTCCTTTCTGCCCTCCTGCTTCTACTCTCTGGCGGATCCCGTAATGTGGCACTATGGCCAGTTTCCTGGCACCCTGCGCGCCCCGGCCTCGCCCACCCCTCTGACTGGCAGCGAGCAGCTGGGTGGCCTCCCAGGGGGAGAAAAAAAAATGCCACTGGGTTTGGCTCCAGCAGCTGGTCAAGCAAGCTCTGTGGCTTCTGATGCCCCCCAAAGCCCAGAGCTGGGGGTCTCCAGAGGACTGGAGGCACTGGGTGAGCAAAGTGGTCTTCCCTCTGGGGCCATGGGTCCAACACCCACCCCTCATCCACAGGTCATGCAGTGGGCTCCCCTCTGCCCGCCCCAAGCCCCAAATCAGAATTAGAGCCAAACTCAGCAGATATGCACCCAGCGGCTGGTCTCCCCAGAAGGGGAGTAGACCCATGAAACTCACAGGAAGCTTCCAGAACACACAGAGTGCCAGGCGCTGGGCTAAATGCACCCTCCCCAACCCCCGCACCGTCTCACCTACCCCTAAACCACAGTTCTGACAAGCAGGTCCCGCAACTGTCCCCGTCTTTCAGATCGGAAGACAGAGGCTTGATCCGGCTCAAGACCAGTGAACAGGACTCCAAGTAATTCTTGTAAGCACCTGGAAAAGGGTCAGCGAGGCCGACCTTTGGGGTCCTGATACGCACCGATTTGGGGGAGGGGAGATACACTCCGAACCTGACGGCAAGTTTGGGGCTCCGACTGGTGCCTCTACCCACAGAGATCCTACTCCTGTGACTCTCCCGGCCGAGCTGCCTCATCACATACTCAAGGTCAGTATTTGCCACCAGAAGGTCCTCTCCAAGCAGGTGGGGCTGGTCCCTCCCGTGGCCCCTGGGACCCCAATGCCTGGCCACGGTAGGCTCTCAATGAATGCGATCCATGACCCAGCTTGCATAGACTCCATGTTCTCTGTCCATCTGAGGCCTCTTGCATTTGGCCTCTCCTCTGACCCCAAATCCGTGAGCAGGGTGATGGAGAGGTGGCATCTCAAGCCACACACACCACAGTGATTTTTTTTTTTCCCTTTTAATTACCCTAACCTTCCTTTAACCTTCCTTTGCTTTCTCTGCTTAAAGCATCATTCTTTGGGGAATGGGTATAAGAAGGGACACTGTAGAGAATGCATACAAACTGGGTCCAGAGAACAACCCACACTTTCGTCCCAAATGCTGACCAGACCCCAGAAGCTTCCAGATCCTGATAATCACATAAGAAAAAGACAATGGTTCTGGAGGCCCCGGGAAGTATTTGAGAGGGTTCTAGAGAGCTGAAAGAGTTGTTGGGTAGTATTCACAGGCCTGTGTCCATCACCGAAGAGAGGCGAGCACCCCTAAAGGTTCATTTCGGTCTGTTCTGTGTTCAAGTCTCACACGACTTCAGATAAGCCTTCCAGAGCCACGGCAACAAGGTAACATAAGCACCCAAAAAGCCAGAGAGGCTCACCATCGTTCACAGCAGCCTTATTAGCTGCTGTGGAAGCCCCCCAAGTGTCCATCCATAGATGAATGGATACGTAAATGTGGTCCATCCACACGATGGAATATCCACCCACCAGCCTTAAAAAGGAAGTTCTGACACCCACCACCACATGGCGAACCTTGAAGACGTTATGCTCCGTGGAATAAACCAATGACAAAAGTCCAAACACTCATTCCACCTCTATGAGGTCTCTAGAGGAGTCCCAAGCATAGAGACAGAGAGTAGACGGTGGGCACCAGGGATGGCGGGGGTGGGGGGGCAGTCAGTGTTCCACGGGGACGGAGTTTCAGTCTGGGAAGACGGGAAAGTTCTAGAGACGAATGGTGGGGGTGTTGCTGCACAACAGTGCGAGGGTGACTGATGCCACTGAACTGGATACTTAAAAATATTTACGATGGCAGGCGCCTGGCTGGCTGACGTGGTGCAGCGTGCAACTCTTGGTCTCAGGGTTGTGAGTTTGAGCCCCACGTCCGGCACAGAGCTTACTCTTCAAGATAGTAACAAACAAATAAAAATATCAAATCTTTAAAAAGAAATTTAAGATGGTGAATTTTATCTTACGTGTATTTTACCACAATAAAAGAAACTGAGGAAGGGAGAAAAAGGCCAGAGTGGAGTTGTACTCAGCAGACGGGGGCACCTGTTCAAAGAGCGATCATTTCGGGGCACCTGGGTGGTTCCGTCAGTTAAAGCTCTTGATTTTGGCTCAGGTCATGATCTCACGGTTCTTGGGATCAAGCCCTGCCTTGAGCTCCATGCTGACCGCACAGAGCCTGCTTGGGATTCTCTCTCTCTCTCTCTCTCTCTCTCTCTGCCCCTTTCCCCCCTCAGGCTCTCTCTCTTTCTCACTCAAAATAAATAAACATTTAAACACTAAGTAAACAGGGGCACCTGGGTGACTCAGTCAGTTAAGCATCCGACTTCGTCTCAGGTCACAATCTCGCGGTTCGTGGGCTCGAGCCCCGTGTCGGGCTCTATGCTGACAGCTCGGAGCCTGGAGCCTGCTTCGGATTCTGTGTCTCTGTCTCTCTCTCCCTCTCTGCCCCTTCCCTGCTCACGCACTGTCTCTCTCTCAAATATAAATAAACATTAAAATAAATAAATAAACAAACAAACAAACAAACAAAAACAATCATTTCAACACCTGTTACCAGGACAGGACAATGCCTTGCCTAGGGGACCTCAGCACCGATTACACACCAGGAGCAGCGAACATCAATGCCAGATGCCGGGAATCAGGTATTGTCAGTCACAGCAGCAGGTGCACAGCCACCCCCTCCCCCACGGCAGAACCCCCAGCGTTAGAAAAACAAGCCTGTTCTCAAAAACAAAAGATGAGGGAAGAAAACAACTGCTCGCATCAGGGACATTTCTGCAGATAATACCACCCTGGATATTTTGAGTAAAATGTGTACAGAAATAAATCCACAGAGGAATGTCTTAAATAATATGTCAAGACCCGAGAGCCCAGAGCATTTCAAAAAGGCACCTAAATGTGGAGACCTCGGCACTGAAATAACGAAAGCATGTTCCATTTCTCCGGTGCCCCACCTACAAGTGGCTCTAAACAGAGGGGACGGTCCCCCCGCCCCCACAAAAAAAATACCACATGCCTTTTTTGTGTCGCAGACTTGGCACAAACCCCAGCGGTCTTATGAGCTGTGTGGCCTTAGGTAAGTTAAGTAACCCCTCTGGTCTCTAAAATGAGGATAACAGTGCTCCCCTTGTAGCCAGATGCTCTCGGGACATAGATCCGAAACAGCCTCTTCTCCCCTCACCATCGTGAATACCAGCTGCCCCCCAATCCATCTAGACTGTCGCTCCCACAGCTTATTCCCCCCCACCTGCTCCCCACCCCCACCTCAGCAGCTTCCCTGTTCTACAAAATCCCAGACCCACAGGTGGTCATTCTACTTGTGCTGAGATTTCGCCCCAACTTTGTCGTTCAGCTCCGTTCTCTCTGTCCCTGACCGGCCAACGTCCCCAAGATTGCTCCACAATATAATAATCATCCTACCCACGCCCATCCTCAAACAAGGCTCTCTTTGCCTTCACTGCCCAACCTCTCAGAAGAGGTGTGGCCTCTGCCCTCACCTTCTGTTACGCTCCCCACGGCTCCCATGGATTCTACTCAGGACTCACCCAAGTAGCCTTTGGGCTCAGGCAAGAAGACCCTCCCTTCCCCCCCCCCCCCGTGCCCTATCTTTTATGATACGACCCACCCATAAAGCATCCACTCCCTTTCTCCCACCTCGATCTCACATTCGCTAATTCTTCCCAGGGAATTTCACAAAGTACAAAAGAGTCAAAACAATAGAAAAAGTAACGGGGGTGTGTTTGGAACTTGCCTTCCTGGTTATCAAAACATTATAAAACCACAATGATTAGAATGGTAGCAGCCCCAACGCAAGGAACTGGTTTACCGATACCCAGAAACAGACCCCAAATCATGACAAAGGAGTAAATTTCATCAATAAAAGGCATTGAGACCCCAACAAGTTATTTGCGGGGAGAGGAACATCCCTTTGAATCACGCACACAAACAGATTCCAAATGTCCAGGATGAGCTTTTTTTATTGATAATTAAAATTAAAATAGGAAATTTGGGGGGAAAAAACCACATTCATTTTACGGGGGGAAAAGGACTTTCTAAACATAGAGTAACAGGACAGGCATGCAAACATCCAACTCTGGACTCCACAAACATTTTAAATATATATATTTTTAAGGTTTATTCAGCTTTCAGAGACAGAGAGAGACAAAGCTGTGAGCGGGGAAGGGGCAGAGAGAGAGAGAGGGAGACACAGAATCCGAAGCAGGCTCCAGGCTCTGAGCCATCAGCACAAAGCGCGACGCGGGGCTCGAACTCACGAACCGTGAGATCGTGACCTGAGCCGAAGTCGGACGCTCAACTGACTGAGCCACCCAGGCGCCCCCGGACTCCCCAAACATTTTAAGCTTCTCTGGCAGCCGACATCCAGAGCATCTTGACCACCGAACAAAAGCGTCTGAAGACACAGTTGGCAAAGGGTTAACAGCCTTCGTGTAGAAAACCGCAAGGAGACTAGTATTTCAAAAACCACTAAAGTACTAAAAGATAAACGGACAAAGGATATGAACAGGAAGAGAAAACCCAAATGATAAATAAACATGTTTCAGAAGGTTCAACCCCGATAGCAATCAAAGAAATGCAAACAGAAACAATGACAACACATCGGCTCCTCCCTCCGGTAAATTATGAAAGATTTTTCAAACAACATGCAAAGCTGGCCAAGGTGCTCCCTCTCAGCCAATGCTAGGAGGAGCGCCCATCAGTACAACATTTCCGGAAAGCCATTTGGCAATCAGTATCAAGAACCTTTGGCCCAGAAATTTCACTTCTGGAAAAGCAAAGCCTAGAGAAACAAAATGCTCAATAAAGCTTTGACCCGAAAATGCTCATCCTTCTCTTTAGAATAACCGGAAATGATCTAAATGCCCAGAGACAGGGAAAGGTAGGTAAATAAAATAAACGCACAACAGAACCACGAGAAGGAAGTACTCCACTAAATGTGGGATAAGGATTGTTGTTTCGCTTCCTTCCTCTACCCATTTCTTTTGCCAAATGTCTACACTGAGCAATCTTACTTCTTTCGTCACTCAAGAAATAAACTTTCTTTTTCTACAGTAAAGTCCATACTTGCCCACCTCTACCCCCCCCCCAAGCAAGAGGAACATTCGACGGTCTAGCACAGCAATTGGCAAACGCTGGCCCACAGCTTGGCTTGTAAATAAAGTTTTATTGAAACATAGCCGTGCCCATTTCTTTCTGGGTTGCCCGTGGCTGCCTTCCCGCTACGATGGCAGTGCTGAGTAGCTGTCACGGGAGGCCACGCAGCCTGCAAAGCCGGAAGTATTTAATATCAGAGCCTCTGCAGAAAAAAGGGGCCACCCCCTCGTCCAGCAAACGCCTGCAGCTGCTAACAAGCACAGTGAAGAAACAGCTGAGAGCCCCACGTACCCCAGCATACCTTTCTGGCAATGGCTGTGTGTCCAACATCGCTCCACAAACTGCCCGTTGATGACAGTGGCAGGGCAGTTGGTCTTGCCCTTTGCGGTGCCTGGACAAATGTCCCCACACTCCTCGTTGTCGTCTTTGTTCAACACAATGTAATTATCCTCCACCGAATCCAGGATGCGTGACCAGTCGATGGTGGCCAGGTAGCACAGCTCATTGTTCTTCTCGATGCGGACGGAGCCCCGGGTAATGTTCATCAAGCTGTAGAGGCCAAGCTCCTTCAGGTGCACCATCTCGAAGATGACCAGCGCGTAGTTGAAGAAGAGGCGCGAGCCCCGGATGACCGTGAGGTTGGGGAAGAGGTCCTTCAGGCTCTCCAGCCCGTACACCCGGAAGAGCAGCAAGTAATCAGTGATCATGACGAGTTTGGGGAAACTGAGGTCTCGGAAGTCCTCGGGCCTCGTTTTGAACATGAGCAGTATCTGCAAATGACCTTCAATGACCGAGCAGTTGGCCAGTTCGTGCAGCCTCGTCAGGTTGTTCCGGATATCCATGCCAGGGCAGACTAGAGGCGAAAACAAGCACAAGGCAAGACAGGTGAGCACGCACGTCACGGGTGGGTGATAAGTCAGCGGCAGACGGGGCGCCGGGCTGGCTCAGAGCCCGCGTCGGGCTCTGTGCTGCCGGCTCGGAGCCCGGAGCCCGGAGCCTGCTTCGGACTCTGTGCCTCCCTCTCTCTCTCTCTCTCTCTCTCTGCCCCTTCCCCCGCTCACACTCTGTCTCTCTCTCTCTCTCTCTCTCTCAAAAAGAAATAAACATTAAAAAAAAATTTTTGTTTTAAATCAGCAGCAGGGCCAGCTTCACAGGTGTGCATCTTGAGTCGTGCCTTAAGGCTCTTCTATCCATTTTTAAACCCTCAATCGTTTTCGACAAAGGGGCCCCATGTTTTCATTCTGTGCGGGGCTCCCCCTCCGATTCCATAGCGAGCCCCTGATTCGTGGTTTTCTCCATAGGGTCCGTGCCCAAGTGATCACCTCCAAAAGGCAAAGAAAAAATTCCTTTCGCAGTCCTTGTTAGAAGCCTTTAAAAACCATCGCATCGAACGAGATGCGACGGAGACGTTGGGATTACACGGGATTGAGTAATACGGCAGGTGTGGAAGGGAAAGGGGAGCCGGCCCGGGTGAGTCAACACTGGCAATCTTCAGGAGATAGATTTGCAAGGATAAAGGTGCCCACGCCAAAACGGGGCAAGGAGGGCTGAATTTGTTTTGACAATTCTCCTACCTCGAGGACTCTCCTTCCCAGGCAGACATCCACAAAACAGCCTCCTTACCTCTACCTGTGGCAAGGGCTGGATCTGATCTCCCCTGCACAAACACCCTGCGTGCCCATTTCCTGAAGGTGGTCCTTCCCAGGCTCCAGCACCCTTCCTGGCTCCCCGTGACCCTGCACTCCTCCCTCCCAGCTCGCAGGGCTCCTCCCCATCGCTGCCCCCCACCCCCTGTAACATGACCTAGGAGAAGCAGTGAGTGAAGTAATCCAAGCATTCAAGCAGTGCCCAGCACACAGTAGGTGCTCAGTTAATGCCAGCTATTTTGTGATTGCTGATTTCTCCCACAAACGTATCACCATCACCTCTAGGCTCTGTGCCTTCACGTCTCTAGACCAGGCGCGGGCAACCATATTCTATCAACGCTCAGACAGTGAGCATGTTCGGCTTTGTGGTCAGAGGGTCCGTGCAGAAGCCGTTCTACTCTGCCACCGCAGCTCAAATGTGAATGAGTGGACGTGGCTGTGTTCCAATAAAACTTTATTTACAAGAACAGGTGGTAGCCTGGAGTTCTGTCCTGGGGCTGTAGTTTGGTGACCCTTGCCCTAGTCCACGGCTGTCCAACAGAACTTTCTGCACTGATACACATGTTCTAAATCTGTGCTGTCCACCGTGGAAGGCAGCCGCCATTTGTGGCTTCACCTGTGGCTAACGAGACTGAGAAACTGAATATTTAATTTTACTCTAGTTCATTTAAATGGAAATAGACACATGTGGCTAGCGGCTACTGTCCTGGACAGGGGAGCCCTGGCCCTGTCGGCTACCAAAGCCCTTTCGACCTTAGCTCCCTGTTTCGAAATCTAGCCCATCATCCTTCAAGATCCAGCTCAAACGCCACCTCCTCCAGGCACCCTTCTCTGATTTCCTTTCCTCCGTATACCTCTTTGAAGTTTCTTTCCCCTTTTCCTTGTGCCCCTTATACCCAAGTTAACAGTCATCATAATCAAACTCTTTAGACAGCTTCTCCTTGCCAAAACACACACACGCACACACACACACTCCACATCCCTCAGCACCAGGAATATGCTTAGCACACAATCTCTACTTACTGTATTCCAGGACACTAAACCTTCCCCCCAATATCTTTGAGGCAAAACAGATGATTCTAAAGAATACTAGAACATTCGCTTAAAAATCCATCTGGAAAACAAATCTCAAAAGAAGCGCACATTGGGGGGGGGGGGGGGGGTACCAGAAAAAAAAAAAGAAGGGGTAAATAAAGCTACAATGTTCCTCAGCCACGTTCTGTGCGGATTAGGCTAAGGCAAGGGAAAACACAGAAACACGCTGACCCACTCACTGGGAAGTTGGGAGGCTGTCTGGGGAGAACGAGGGTCTGGGTTCCAGCCCTGCACACTCGCTCGAGGCATCCAAGCCCCGCCCAAGACTCCCAGCTGTGGTCACATCCGAGGCCACTGTGCCTCCCACAAGCCCCATCCCCACCTGACCAGTGGCAGGCAGGCAGGCGCGCCAGATCTGGCAAATAAAAATGCAGGATGGGGGCGCCTGGGTGGCTCAGTCGGTTGAGCGTCCGACTTCAGCTCAGGTCACGATCTCGCGGTCTGTGAGTTCGAGCCCCGCGTCGGGCTCTGGGCTGATGGCTCAGAGCCTGGAGCCTGCTTCCGATTCTGTGTCTCCCTCTCTCTCTGCCCCTCCCCCGTTCATGCTCTGTCTCTGTCTCAAAAATAAATAAACACCAAAAAAAAAAAAAAAATGCAGGATGCCCAGTTAAATCTAAATGTCAGATAAGCACCGAGTATTCATATTTAGCCAGGTGCCCTGTCTTTTATCTGGCAACATCCACTTCACTCCCACTAGGATGGCTAAAATCAAAGGGATGGACAATTACAAGTGTTGACAAGGATGCAGAGAAACTGGAACCCTCGTACATCACCGGTGGGAACATACAACGATGCAACTACCGTGGAAAATGGTCTGGCAATTCTTCAAACCATTAAGCCATGAGTTACCACATGGCCCAGCAGTTCCACTCCCAGGTAGATAACCAAGAGAAATGAAAACACAACCACAGGCATACCTGGGAGATGCTGCGGGCTCGGTTCCAGACCACCGCAATAAAGCAAGTACCTCGATAAAATGCATCAAATGAGGGCACTGGGGTGACTCAGTTGGTTGAGTATCCGACTCTTGATTTGGGCTCAGATCATGATCTCATGGTTCATGGGATGGAGCCCCGCATTGGGTTCTATGCTGATAACACGGAACCTGCTTGGGATTCTCTGTCTCCCTCTCTCTGCCCCTCCCCTGCTTGTGCTCTATCTCAAAGTAAATAAACTTAAAAATTTTTTCATCAAACGAATTTCTTGGTTTCCCAGTGCATGTCAAAGTTATATCCACACTACACTATAGGGTATTAAGTGTGCACGAGCATGATAACTAAAAAAAAACATACAACCCTTAATTAAAAATACTTCATTACTAAAAAAAGAAAAAAAAATGCTAATGATCACCCATGCAGCCTGAAAACGCAAGGCGAGGTGAGAGAAGTCAGGCACCACAGACGACATGTAGTACGACTCCATTTACATGAAATATCCAGAATGGGCAAATTTACAGATAGAGACAGAAAGCAGTTTCGTGGTTCCAAGGGGCTAGGGAAGAGGCAATGAGAAGCGACAGCTACTCAGGCTGCAGTTTCTCTTTGGAGTGATGAAAAATGTTCTAAAATTGACTGTAGCAGAGCACCTGGGTGGCTCAGTCGGTTAAGCGTCCGACGTCAGCTCACGTCATGATCTCAGGGTCCGTGGGTTCAAGCCCCACATCAGGCTCTGTGCCGACAGCCTGGAGCCTGGAACCTGCTTTGGATTCTGTGTCTCCCTCTCTCTGCCCCTCCCCTGCTCGCACTCTGTCTCTCTCTCTCTTTCAAAAATGAAAACATTTCTTAAAATTAAAAATAAATAAAATTGATTGTAGTGATGGCTGCACAACCCTGCGGATGTAATTTACTGAATTGTAAACTTTAAAGAGGTGAATTGTATGGCATTGGATTATAGCTCAATAAAGTTGTTATAAAAAATTTAATGACCACGGGCACCTGTGTGGCTCAGTCGGTTAAGCATCCGACTTCGGCTCAGGTCATGATCTTGCGGTTCATGGGTTTGAGCCCTGTGTCGGGCTCTGTGCTGACAGCTCGGAGCCTGGAGCCTGCTTCGGATTCTGTGTCTCCCTCTCTCTCTGCCCCTCCCCTGCCTATGCTCACTCTCTCTCTCTCTCTCAAAATAAATAAACATTAAAAAAAAAATCTTTAAAAATTTGATGACCATAGGGGGGGCGCCTGGATGGCTCAGTCAGTTGAGCATCAGGCTCTTGATTTCGGCTCAGGTCATTATCTCATGGTGTGTGAGATCGAGCCCTGCATCGGGTTCTGCAGTGACAGCACAGAGCCTGCTTGGGATTCTCTCTTTCCCTCTTCCCTCTCTCTTTCTGCCCCTCCCCCATCCCTGTGTTCTCTCGAGAGCTCTCTCTCTCTCAAAATAAATATTTAAAAAAATAAAAAATTAGACAACTGTAACAGTAGGGAACAATAAAGAATTGCTTTTTAAAAACCTCCAATGAATCTAACTCAATTCATTAAGGCTGTGTGTGTGCCTATTAGCCTCAACAATAGAGCAATTTACTGTTGGGACAGAAAATATCCCGAGGATGTTAGAAATGGTGCCAGAAATAAACGCAGGGCCTTCTGCTGGCTCTTAATACCTCTGGGTGGAAATGAAAAATGCTTCAAGTTTTCAGTAAGTGGTACCTGACGAATCCCCACTCCGTACACTGGTAGAGAAGAACAATGGGGGGCAGAGGAAGTGGGGGGGGGGGGTCCAGCAACAGCTAATACAATTATCCCGTTATCCACGGTTTCAGTTACCCGCGGTCAACTGCGGTCAGAAAATATTAAATGGGAAATTCCTGAAATAAACAATCATAAGTTTTGGATTGCCCACCGTTCTGAGTAGCGTGATGAAATCTCCCGCCATCCTGCCTCGCCCAGTAGGTGAATCATCCCTTCATCCAAGCTGCGTGCACTACCCGCCTGTTAGTGACATAATATAGCTATTTGCGTACAGAAAATAAACATAGCATATATAGGACTCAGTGCTATTACGGTTTCATGCATCCACTGGGGGTCTTGGAACATATCCCCTGCGGATAGCGGTGCGGGGGGGGGGGGGGGCGGGGAGGAAGAACCATCTTCGTTTTTTCAAAAACATACCTAAGGAAGCAGGTGCATGTGACTTAAATAAGGAAACAGTGAAACAGTTTTCATGCAGTGACAGCCTAGAGAAAGGTTGTTCAAGATAATTCCCTTTGTCCTCTCCTTCAGCACATATCTACAGAAGACCTGGTCCAGGTAGGAAAGTGCCACCGGGAATAGGACAGATCCAGATTCCTCTCTCAGACTAATAAGTCACTATCAACTACCTGAGTTAACGTGTAACGGGAGAGGATGCCCTCAGGCATTTTAAATTTTCTCTAATAAGGTAAAAAAAAAAAAAAAAGAAAGAAAAGGAAGACAAAAGTACATATATTTTAATTAATGCAATGTATCTAAAAATTTCACTTCAATGTGTAAGCTATACTAAGAAAAATTATTCTGGGGGGGGGTGGGGAATGCAAACTGGTGCAGCCACTCTGGAAAACAGTATGGAGGTTCCTCAAAAAGTTAAAAATAGAACTACCCTATGGCTCAGCAATTACACTACTAGGTATTTATCCAAGGGATACAGGCGTGCTGTTTCGAAGGGGCACATGCACCCCCATGTTTATAGCAGCACTATCAACAACAGTCAAAGTATGGAAAGAGCCCAAATGACCATCGATGGATGAATGGATAAGGAAGATGTGGGGTATATGTATACGTATATATATGTACATACACATACGTACATATGTATGTATGTATACATATATATATATGTATGTATGTGTATACACACACACACACACACATATACAATGGAGTATTACTCGGCAATCAAAAAGAATGAAATCTTGCCATTTGCAACTACGTGGATGGAATTAGAGGGTATTACGCTAAGCGAAATTAGAGAAAGACAAATATCATATGACGTCACACATATGAGGACTTTAAGACACAGAACAGATGAACATAAGGGAAGGGAAGCAAAAACAATATCAAAACAGGGAGGGGGCCAAAACAGAAGAGACTCATAAATATGGAGAACAAACTGAGGATTATGGGAGGGGCTGGGGGAGGGGGGAGGGGCTAAGTGGGTCAGGGGCATTAAGGAATCTGCTCCTGAAATCATTGTTGCACCATATGCTAACTTGGATGTAAATATATATAGATGTAGATAGATTACATCTATATATATTTACAATGAATTCAAAAAAATTTATTTTTTTAAGTTTTATTTAAGTAGTCTTTACACCCAATGTGGGGCTCAAACTCATGACCCCAAGGTCAAGAGTCCCATGTTCTTCCAACCGACCCAACTGGGAGCCCCATAATACTAAAAAAATTATTAATGAGATACTCTACAAGATTCTTTTGGAAGAAAGCTTCCAAAATGCCATGTAGCAATGTCTCCATTCAGATGCTAAATTTTCAGAAATACTCGACCTGTACATGTAGATTTCATAAAGTGTATCATCCAACACGTAGGTTCATTTCCCCAACCTATTCAAACACACTAAAGAGTTTTCCAACAGGGGCGCCTGGGTGGCGCAGTCGGTTAAGCGTCCGACTTCAGCCAGGTCACAATCTCACGGTCCGTGAGTTCGAGCCCCGCGTCAGGCTCTGGGCTGATGGCTCGGAGCCTGGAGCCTGTTTCCGATTCTGTGTCTCCCTCTCTCTCTGCCCCTCCCCCGTTCATGCTCTGTCTCTCTCTGTCCCAAAAATAAATAAAAAAAAAAAAAACTTTGAGAAAAAAAAAAAAAAAAGAGTTTTCCAACAACAGAATCGAGTACTGACCATTTTTTTTTAAACTAAAATGGATTGAAATAAGATAAAAATAAAGATTCAGCCATACCAGCCACAACTTCAAGAGCCCCATGTGGACAATGGCCACCACATTAAACAGCCACGGAACATTCCCCTCAGAGCAACACGTTCTTTTGAACAGTGCTGGTCTAGAATTTCCTGCCCAGCCAGAGGGATCTGAGGATTTTCCAGGAGAGAAGACTTAACATGAGAGCAGTCTCTTAGAAAGTGTCCTTTCTGGGGTGCCTGGGTGGCTCAGTTGGTTAAGCATCTGACTCTTGATTTTGGCTTGGGTCACGATCTCATGGTTCATGAGACAGAGCCCCACTGGGGCCCTGCACTGACACTGGGGAGCCTGTTTGGGATTCTGTCTCCCTCTCTCTCTGCCCCTCCCCCCGTTTGCTCTCTGTCACTCTTGAAAGAAAGAAAGAAAGAAAGAAAGAAAGAAAGAAAGAAAGAAAGGAAGGAAGGAAGAGAAAGAAAAAAAAGGAAAGAATAAAAAAGAAAAAAAAAAGAAAGAAAAGGAAGGAAAGGAGGAAGGGAAGGAGGGGGGAGGGAGGGAGAGAGTCCCTTCTCCCTGGTTTTCTCACCCATCAAAGCAGGCAAGGAGAAAGTGTGGAGGGGCAGGGAAGGAGGTGTCTAGAAGGTTCTGGCAATGCTTCGCAACGCTGAGATCGAACGCATTCTGCGTTTGATCATGAATGTACTTGATCCTTAGTCTCCACATTCTTCAAATGCTCCCTGGTGGCCTATTCTGGGGCCACACATTCTTCTCTGCCTCCTTACCCAGTCTTAACCCCCCGAAATTCAGGAGTCCCGTGCCAACAAGCCTTGGGTTTAGGCGTCCGGCCACCACCCACACGGGTTCCGGGCCACGCTGGAAACACAACAGATCGGCTTCCTACTCCAGCACCTCCCGCCGTGTCATCCTGGGCCTCCTCCTCCTCTCTGTGAACGAGGGCAGCAGCGTGATCAAAGCTCTAAACCCGTGTTAGTTCTCCGCCCCGAGCTCACGGAACCAATACCTAGATTTATGAGCCGCAGAATTTAGAATTTGGGCACACAGCAGAATCAGGCATCCTGAAGATTCTCCGCCTGCCCAAGAGGCCGGCTCTTGCAAGTGACTTCCTCAAAGAAGGAGAAATGGGGGTGGGGGGGGGGGGGGACTACAGCAGGTGCAAGGCAGAATCAGGAGGCCAGGTTCCAGAACCAACAAATCGCCCACATGGAAATAACTGCTGTACTCATTCAGCCAACGTCTGCTGGGCACCTCGGCACCAGGCATTGTGCTGGGCACGGGGATTAGCAAGACAGAAAAGGTTGAAGGCTCAAAGCTGTGACAAGGTGCCATCAGAGTAAAGAGACAAACACTAAAGCAATGAGCTGCACAGACCAGAAATCCTGATGGCCCCAGGCGCGAATCTCAGCTTTGTCGACTGGGCGCTGGGTGACCTCGAGTGAGCGATGTAACCTCTCTGGGCTTCGCTTTTCCTGGCCCCCTTGGGCGGGAAAGCAGGTGCACAGAAGGCACATGAGCCAGTACCAACGGGGAGCAGAATAAACATCACAGAGAAGCAGGCTCAGACAAGATCTAAGGGCCTTCAAGAGGCCTGGGTGAGTGATGAAACCACCCAGGGTCAGGGGCAATTTTATAAACACAGATGTCCCTGGACCCAGAGATCCCTGCTGCAGATAGGTTCACACGTGCACTCAGGGAGGTCTGAGGGTGGACCGGGGGTGGGGGCGGGGACCCAGGCATTGTAGTGTTTTCCTGCAAGTTCCTGGTAAAAAATACCAGTGAGAGAAGAAACAGCCCCCAGAGAGGAGACCTGAGGAAGGTGGTTCTCAAGCCCAGATGGAAGGTCCCTCTGGGGACAGGAGGGTCACTGCACCTCCACAGTGGTCAGGGGCCCCGAGGTGGGTGCTCAGGGACTCGAGGACAGAGGAAGCGGGTAACAACAGCGGACCATCGCATATGGAAGACGGAGGAGAAAATCGTGTACGCAGAAGCCCAGAGGGGGAGAGAAGGCCCCGAAGGGGACACTCGCCATCCAGACCATAATCCTTCTGGAAACTTCTCACCATCTTGGAGGACACGCCAAGGGGATCTTCTGAACAAACCAAGAGCCCACAAGGCGCCGCGGGAGACGGAGAAGTGGAAGGAAGCCCTGGGAAAGATGGACGTGCAGGTCCTCCCTCCCCAGGAGAAGGGCAGACGCCTGGCCTGTGACGTTCGCAAGGCAGGGACATCAAAAGGCCGGAGGAGACCTGCAAATTCCTGAGACCCCGGGTCCACCGGGGAAGATTAAGCTCTGGAAAACAGGCCTGGGGAGGGTAACGGCGGAGGCCACATCTGGAAAAAAGGACCGCGGTGGGCAGCATGTGAGTCAGACACTGCTGGAAATTGCTGGAGGCACAGGGGCGCTAAGTGCCCTGAGGGGTGGGGGTGCATGAGGCTGGAGCACGGACAAAATATGGCGCACGTGTGGCCCAGACAGATTCTCCAGAAGAGGAAAGTGGCGGAGGCTCAGAGAGGCCTGTGTCTGCCTCAAGGCCACACAGCAAAGAGGAGACAGAGCTGGGACTTGAACCCAGGACATTGGTTCGCTCGGCCCGTCATCACACAGAACCGCAGGCCAGGGGCCTTCGACGGCACACAGGAAGTTCTCACAATCTTCGAGTCCAAACTCAAGGTGTCAGCCGCGTCAGCTTCTCCTGAGGCCTCTCTTTGGCTCACAGATGCCTGCTTTCTCCCTCTGTCCTTACAGCTGCCCCTCTGTGGGCGCACAGGTCTGTGTCCTAACCTCCTCTTCTTTGAGGGACACCAGGCATATTGGATTAGGGCCCGCTGTAATGCTCTTTCTTTTTTTTTTTTTTAAGAATACATTACTGGGGCGCCTGGGTGGTTCAGTCAGTTAAGCGGCCGACTTCGGCTCAGGTCACGATCTCACGGTCTGTGAGTTCGAGCCCCGCATCGGGCTCTGTGCTGACCGCTCAGAGCCTGGAGCCTGTTTCAGATTCTGTGTCTCCCTCTCTCTCTGACCCTCCCCCATTCATGCTCTGTCTCTCTCTGTCTCAAAATTAAATAAACGTTAAAAAAAATTTTTTTTAAAAAGAATACTATTTTCAAATGAACCTTTTTTTAAAGTTTATTTATTGTGAGAGACAGAGAGAGAGAGCACATGAGCGAGAGAGTAGGGGAGGGGCAGAGACAGAGACAGAGACAGAGACAGAGACAGAGACAGAGAGAGAATCCCAAGCAGGCTCAGGGCTCGAACTCACAAACCATGAGATCACAACCTGAGCCGAGATAAAGAGTCAAATGCTTACCCCACTGCCCCAATGCCCTCGTTCTGATTACTTCTTTAAAGACTCCAGGGGCGCCTGGGTGGCTCAGTCGGTTGAGTGTCCGACTTCAGCTCAGGTCACAATCTCGCAGTCCGTGAGTTCGAGCCCCACATCGGGCTCTGGGCTGATGGCTCAGAGCCTGGAGCCTGCCTCCGATTCTGTGTCTCCCTCTCTCTCTGTCCCTCCCCCATTCATGCTCTGTCTCTCTCTGTCTCAAAAATAAATAAACGCTAAAAAAATTTTTAAATAAAGACTCCAAATAGTCACCCTCTGGGAGTTGGCTTCAACACACAACCTTGGGGAAAGAGGGACATAACAGCCCGTCACACACAGGTCTCTAGGCCACCAACACCTGCACCTGTGCCCTTAGCCATCACATAGGGTTTCTCAAAGTGTGCCGTCTAGACCGCCAGCCTGAGAATCGCTAAAGGAGGGAAATGCAGATTCCTAGGCCCGGCTCTAGACCAAAGAAATCAATTATGTCCGGGAGCCAGGCCCCAGAAACCTGCATTTTAAACAAGGTCCGCAAGGTATGCGGGGGGTGGGTACTCAAGTTGGACAGACATACAACCTACCCCTGGCCCTACCTCCCCAGCAGGGCTCCCCCCACAATGAGTCCCCATTCTTCTGCCCCACCTGCCCCACTGAGCCCTGCACCCCAGAACTAACACCGTCGGATGCCTTCTTTGGGGCCATCGACTGTTGCTGGAGAGAACCCCATAAGCATGGTGGGCCACCCCCAGCAATTTCAAAGAAAGCCGGACCCACACCCATTTTATCCGCCTGTGTCCCTGGCTGCTGTGTTTCAGAGCCAATTCTGATCCCAATTCTCACCTCAGTCAGCTAGGGCTGCCCTTCGAAAAGACCACGGACTGGGCAGCTTAAACAACAGAAATTTGCTTCTCACAGTTCTGGAGGCTGAGAGTCCAAGATCAAGGTAGCCAGCATGGCCAGTCTGCAGGGAGAGCCCTCTTCCTAGCTGGCAGGCTCTCTCTCTGCCTCACGTGGTCTCCCTTGTTGCATTCATGCAAAAAAAAAGAAAGAGATCTCTCTCCTCCTGTCCTTAGAAGGCCACCAATCCCATCGCGTTAGGGCGCTACTCTTACGACCTCATTTAACCTAAATTACCTCCCAAAAGCTTGATCTTCAAATACAGTCACACTGGGGAGTGAGGGCTTCAACACACGAATTTGCAGAGGTGGGGGCTCCAGGACTCTGCTTCCTGCTCTGGACAGACACATCCAAAGCCCTTCTGGAACCTACACTTTGAGCGTGACTTCATTTACCCGTATAGTCAATGCTTCGCTAGAACGCGTCTCCAACGGACAGACCAGTGTCTGTGGGCACCCAGACGGATACCTCCAGTCTGTAGTGAAAGGGAAGGGGGAGGGGTGGATGATGCAGCTAGAGAAGGAAGGATGGAGCCTCTGACCCGGTCCTGGGAGGAAGAAGCATGGGTGACCGTGGGCAGAAGGGGGGGACGAAGTGTGCTTGGGGCGCAGGAAGCACATGCAAGAACGCTGAGGCATATGAGGAGCCCCAAGGGACAGCAGCCCAGAGCGGCGGCGGCTCATGTACCCGGGGAAGGGATCTAGCTGGCAGCTGCAGAAGCACCCAAGTAGGAAGCAGAGAAATCCCAATGGCAGCAAAACAGAGGAAGAACCGAACGGGGCACACTGGCCTAGAAGAAAGGGGGTCTACCGTGGGAGTGGGTGCAAGGACAGAGGCGGGGCCACGGAGACACTGGGGAACTGGTACCCAGGGAGGGGGAGGAGAGGAGAAAGAAGTGAGGGACAGTCCCCGGTGAACGTGGAGAGACCGAGACAGGGCCGGCTTGGGGTAGTGAGGACAAGAGGCACAGTGTGGGGTGTGTTGAGTCGGTGAGGACTTTGGGGTGTGCCCAGATACCGGTCCGGAGCTTGGGAAAAGAGGGGCAGACACGGGTGACGTTTGGTGACATAACCGGCAGGAGATGGGGCAACCAAGAGGAGAAGAGGGTGGAGGCAGAAAGCACAATATTTAAGGACAGGCGACTAGAGGACCAAAGGTTCATGCCCACCCTGACACCACCTTCTGTACGCCCGAAAGCTCCGGGACATCCAGGCATTAGCTTTGCAGTCGTAGCTTCGCAATCCCAGGGAGGGCATCGCGCATCAACTCAGAGGGTCCTAGGAAGCTTCCGCGCCCCTTGGGAGTTCTACCTCCCAGATGGGAAGGATCGTGCCACAGAAGACCCAGGAAAGAAAACCAAAAGAAGTCAAGAAGTCTTGGCAAGACAAAAGGCACTTTGTAAAAAAAAAAAAAAAGAAAAGAAAAGAAAAAAGGCAGCAGGTGGCTTTGATACAATATAAGCGCATATAATCCAAGAGGAACATTTCAGAACCCATCCCCCTTCCCATCGTCTGCAAGGAACCAGGGGAAACAGACTGGCAACAAGAATCACAGAGAGCCTACAGGAAAACAGTGGTAGCCCTCCTCTCTTTACCCCTTTGTGTCCGAGCACTACCTTTTTCCACGCTGGTAGCAGACAGTTTTTGGAAAGTACCTACGTTTTCCAGTCTCCCACAAAGGCACAGGAGAGAAGCAAGAATCTTCCCGCTACCAGGCCACGCTGTTCCCCGAACACAAACCTGAGGTGACACCCTGCCCTTACGGGATCGGAAGAAATACCCAGATCCGAAATCAAATTTTAATCCTCCTGCGTCTGCCTCGAGCTCCGACTGGAATTCCTATCCAGTGTGCACGTGGCAACGCAGAACAGCAAATCTTGCCGTGCTAGAAACAAAATTCCAAGAGTGCACGCTGGCACCAGGCTTAACGGAACAGGAGAGACCCCCTCCTTGAAGCAAGGGCCAGGGGGCTGGGGCCATCTCACGAACTTTCCAAGATGTAACCAAGGATTTCTGCACAGATTAAAAAAAAAAAAAAAAACAGGACCCAAGGGGCATATGCGTTCCACAAGATTCCACACGGGCCCTGAGAAACCCAAATGCACAAATTCTGAAGTGTCGTGATAGGAAACCACCCACAGGCCATCCTCAGCATGTCTGAGGAGTCCCCTGGAACACAGAATTGGCCAACACCATTGTCCCCAGGGGAAACACAGTAGGGTCAGGCTCCTGCAAGCCTCCGGCCCCGTATGCTTTTGTCAACTGATCAAAACACAAGCTTGTTTTACATACGTTTCTCCTTAAATACATCTTACGTAATATACGGTGTTGATCGGCTGCCTGTATGAATCACAGCCAACAGCACAAAGCACCACAGCGCCTGCCTGAGCTGAGCTCATATAGCCACATATTTTCTCCATGAGGCGTATCAAGCCTTCTTGCATTTACTCCTGCACTTACACGAAATAGCACGTCAACGCCATGGGCAAGGCCCTTTTCAACGGCAAAATCTCCAACGAAAAGCACAAAAATGTGGGAAAGTGTGGCACTAAAATACGTCGCGGAAAAAAAAAAAAAGACACTTGGTTTCATCTTCGAGGATCGTATGAATCCACAATACCAGAGCTAATCAGCTGCGAATGGGCTGGTTCGGCGATTCGAACGGTTGGGTGCTCCGTGCAGGTCCAGGAGGAACCACAAGAGTGCACTGGGTCTTGCTTGTAGGGCGACGAGTTAATTTTAGCGACCAGGCAAATTCCCAAATAGGGAATCCGTGACCAATGAGGAGCTATGAGCGCGCAAATTAAGACCACCGACCAATGTTAGGGGCGCCAGGGTGGCTGATTCGGTTGAGCGCCCGACTCTCGATTTCAGCTCAGAGCATCATCTCATGGTTCGTGAGTTCGAGCCCCGCGTTAAGCTCTACACTGACAGTGGAGAGCTTGCCTCGGATTCTCTCTCTGTCCCTCTCTCTCTGTCCCTCTCTCTCTGCTCCT
>NW_026058660.1:0-21158 GCF_023721935.1 Panthera uncia
GAGCAAGGAAAAGACCACAAGCTGTGCCCATGAATGTTGAAGTGGGTGGACAACATAGTTGTGTACACCTATTTCCATTAGTCTAGTGGATCCCAGAAGAAATTACTAATTTGAAGAATAGAAGATATATCAGCCAAGTTCATCTAGGCAGAAGTTGAGGTTAATTTAAAGCCAGCATTATATAAGCAAAGGAACCAATCAGTATCCTTTCATCTACTAATTGCTCAAAATTTTTAAATTTTTTTTGAATTTCCATTCAAATTAAACCTAGACCTCTATTCCAGTTCACTCTTCCTTAAAATGTTTATGTTTGGATGGTTATACTATATGCTTCAGGGAGATTTTCTCTCCTCAGCTCATGTTGGTAAACTCTTATTTTAGTTTCATGAGGCCTCTGTAACAAATCACCACAAACGTAGTGGCTTACCACCACAACAAATTATATTTGCACAGTTTTGAGGCAAGAACTCTGAAATAAATTTCACTGGGCTGAACTCAAGGTGTCTACAGGATTGTGCTCCTTTCAGAGGCTCTAGCAGGCAATCTCTTCTTTCAGTTTGTGGTGGCTACTTGCATTCCTTGGCTTGTGGCCTCTGTGATCACACTGCATTCTCTTCTTCTATATGAAATCTCCCTAGGCTCCCTATTACAGGGATGCCTGTGATTGCATTTAGGGACCACTCGGGTGATCCAGCACAGTTTCCAAATCTCAAGATCCTTAACTTAATTGCATCTTCAAAGTCATTGCCATGTAAGGTAACATTCAAGGTTCAGCAATAGGATGTGTACATCTTGGGAGGACCTTATCAGCCTACCACAAATTCTTCCCCCAGGGAGTCCCAATCAATATCATTAGAATTAGGAGAATCCTTTATGCTTTCTAGTTTACTAGCTTTAGAGACCTTGGGCCTCAGCCAACAGCAGAGTGCAGAGTATCCCTTTGGCATGTTGATATGCTTCAGCACTTAAGAGGACCTACCCAGATTCACTGTCTTACAATTAATTAGTAGGATCTTGGTATCTTCTGGCCTAGTAAGAAGTTTGGGGATAAGGCATTCAGGTCCCTTTTTATAAACATTTTTTGCCACAGGACACAATGGGTGTTTTCTCTTTCAACCTACAACGCTGAGGATCAGGATGTGTGTGAAAGAAGCATAAGGCAGCACCATCATCAGAGGGAGTTAAGCGTCCTAGTAAATACAGAGCTCAGCATGGCTACTCTCCCCCCTCTTTTCCATCCTTGTAGTTTTTAATTCTCTAACAACTGCTTTTTAATGAGCAACCGCCTGATGCACTTGTATATTGCACAGGGTATAAGTCTTTCTTTTGAGCTCTATAGAGCAGAGGCCAAGACCTTGTTAGAGACACACAACCCACCAGTCACAGGGTTAGAGTCTTTCCCCTGAGCCTAACATCAGCCACGGTTCATACTTTCAAAGACACAAACAGGGAATTTAAAGAAACCATCATGAATGTATTAAGAGCTCTAATGGAAAAAAAAAAAACACAACATGCAAGATCAAATGGTATTGTAAGCAGAAGGATGGAAACTGTGAGAAAGAGTCAAACGTAAATGCTGAAAAGTAAAAATGCTAAAAGGTATGAAAAATGCCTTTGATGTATACTGGACACAACTGATGAAATAATTAGTGTGCTTGAAGAGCACTGGGTGTTGTATGGAAGCCAATTTGACAATAAATTATATTAAAAAAAGAAGATATGTCCTTAGAAACTTTGCAAACTAACTGAAATACAAAGAAAATACAAAAAAAAATATTTAAGAAGTAACATACCATTGAAATATTGTAGGATAAATTGAAAACGAGCAACACAAACATAATTGGAACACCAAGAGCAGAAGAAAAAGAAAATGGAGCAAAGAAATATTTGATGTAGTGATGGCTGAGAATATTCCAAAGTTAATGACAGACACCAAAACATGGACCCAGGAAGCTCAGAGAACACCAAGCAGTATAAATGTGAAACAAAACAAAACAGAACAAAAAACAGAATGTTATATTCAGGCTGCAAAAACAAACAAACAAACAAACAAACAAACAAACCAGACAATGGATGAAACCTGGAAAGAAGCCAGGAGAGTCAGGGAAATGTCATTAAGTATAGAGGAACAATGATAGTCACACTGGGCTTCTGGTCAGAAACCATGTAAACAAGAAGAGAGTGGAGTGACATAGTTAAAATGCTGAAAGAAAGAAAAATCCAGCAATTGAGCAATCTATATCTAGTGAAATTGTTCTTGAAAAATGAAAACAAAATAAAAACTTCCCCAGATAAACCCAAACTGTGGGAATTCATTGACAGCAGACTTATTGTGCACAACATGTTAAAAGAAGTTCCTCAGAGAGAAGGAAAATAGTAAAGGTCAAAAACTCAGATCTACATAACGGAAGGAAGAACATGGAAAAAGGAATCAATGAAAGTGAAAGAAATTCATTGATTGTCCTTATTCTTAGCTCATCTAAGAGCTAACTGATCATTTAAAGTAATAATAGCAATGCATTCAACGATTATAGCATACTGATAAGTGGAGTAAATGACAGCATTGCCATGAGGGACCAGAGGGAGAAATCAGGAAAAACTCTGGGAAATAGGGAAAATCAGAGAAACTGTGTTAAAGGTACCTGCATCATGCATGAAGCAGCATAGTATTAATTGAAGATAGACTTTGATCAGGTGTTACAAATTCTGAGGTAATCATTTAAAATAATTTTAAAGCATAGGGGCACCTGGGTTGCCCAGTCGGTTAAGCATCCGACTCTTGATCTCAGCTCAGGTCTTGATCTCAGGGTCATGAGTTCAAGCCCCATGCTGGGCTTTGTGCTGAGCATGAAGCCTACTTAAAAAGTCAATTAAAAATTTTTAACACAAAATTGATATGCTAAAGAAGGAGATCAAATGGAATCATATAAAATGCTCAGTTGATCCCAGAGAAGGCAGTAAAAGAGGGGAGGAAAAAAAAGAAAGGACAAGTGAAAAGAATAGAAAACAGTTACATATGTAATAGATATTACTCTAACTATGTGAATAACCATGTGAAATGTGAATGGTAAATACACTAATTCAAAGGCATATAGTCAGAGTGGTTAAAAATACAAGACCCAACTCTATGTTGTCTAAAAGAAACAGAATTTATACATAAAGGAAAGAAGAAAAGTCCCAGATCAATGATGTCATATTCCACTTTGGGAAAGGAGGGAAAATTCAGGGGCACCTGGGTGGGTCAGTCAGTTAAGCGTCTGACTTTTGATTTTGGCTCAGGTCATGATCTCACGGTTTGCTAGATGGAGCCCTGCATCGGGCTCCTGAGATGACAGCCTGGTGCCTGCTTGGGATTATCACTCTCCTCTCTCTCTGCCCTCCCCCATTCTCTCTTCCTCTCTCTCAAAATAAATAAGTAAACATTTAAAAAAAGGAGGGAAAATTCAAACCAAGGTAAAGCCAAATCCAAACCAAAGTAAAGAAAGGGAATAGTAAATATCAGAGCAGAAAACAGGAAAACAATAGAGAAAATCAATGAAATAAAAGCTATTTACTTTGAGAAAATTAATAAACCTAATAAGCCTTTAGGTTGACTGTTCAGGGAAAAGAGAGAGAAGACACAAATTACCAATATCACAATGAAGCAGATGACATCAAGACAGAACCTACAGATATTAAAATGGTAATAAGGAAATATTGTGAAAAAACTCTATGCCAGTAAATTTGACAACTTGGATAAAATGTACAGATTTCTTGAATCATACACACTACCAAAGTTCATTCAATAAAAAATACATAACCTGAAAAGTCTTGTATTTACTAAGGGAACTGAATTATAATTACAAATATTCCCACAAAGAAAACAGCAGATAGGCCCACTGGTGAAATGCCCCAAACCCTGAAGGAACACATAGTACCAAGGTAACATAACTCCTTTCAGATAACTTCATTGTAATGTTCATACACATTCTATCCATGCCAGCATCACTCTGACACCAAAATCCAGAAAAAAAGACATTAAAAGAAAGAAAAAGTATAGACCAACATCAGTCATGGACAAGATGGAAAATTACTAAGCAATATGTTAACAAATAAAATCTAAACAATATATCTTTTAAAAATAACACATCATTAGCAAAGGGGGTTTGTCCTAGGAATATGAGGTTCACCTGTCTTTCAAAAATCAGACAATGCAATTCACTATGTTAACAAACTAAAATCAGAGAAACCATATGATCATCTCAACAGAGCATTTACACAATCCAACACCATTCCATGATTAAAGCTGTCACCAAACTGGGAAGAGAAAGGAGCTCACTCAACCAGACACTGGACACTTATAAATATCCTATAGCTAACATCATACTTAACAGTGAAAGACTGAATTATTCCCTCCTGAGATCACGCACAAGACTGTTGTCCACACTCACCACTTCTATGAAGGGTCTTGCCAGGGCAAAAAGGCAGAAAAGACAAAGGCACCCAGATTGGAAGGGAAGAAATAAAACGATCTCTCTTTGAAGATGTCATGGCCTGATACATGTAAAATCTTAAGGAACACACACACACACACACACACACACACACACACACGAGTAACTAGACTCAGAGTTTAGCCAGGTTGCAGGACATGATACAGAATCAACATGCAAAAGTCAGTTGTATTTGTATATAATGTAACAAGTGGTGAAAAATTGAAATACATTTTCAACTACGTCAGAAAGTGTTGAACTATGAAATACTTAGGGATGAAACTACTGTTGAGAGAAATTAAAGGAAACACAAGTAAATGGGAAGATATTTCATGTTCATTGTGTCAGGAAATGCAATATAATTAACATGTCTGTTCTCTCCAAATTCATCTATAGAATCAACACAATGCCATTCAAAATCCCATAAGGAATTTTGTGTAGAAATTGACAATAATATTCTAAATTTCATATGGGATTACAAAGGATGTACGACAGCCAATATAACCTTAGAAAAGAAGAACAAAGGTGTAAAGTTAACACTACCTTATTTCAAGACTTACTACCAAGTAACAGTTATCAAAAAACTGTGATATTGGCATAAAGAAAGACAAATGGGTCATTAGAACAGAAGAGATGATGCAGAAATAAACCCACCCATGTAAGGACAACTAATTTTTGGCATAGACACAAAGGCAATTCAGTGTAGAAAGTATCATGGTTCAAGAAGTGGTGCTAACACAATCAGATATTTCTATTCCCCAGATGTGGGCATTGATCAATACCTCATACTATATATGGGCAAAAAATGACTCAAAATGGATCACAAACCTAAATGTAAGCTTACGAAAATTCCAGAAGAAAGCAAACAGAAATCTCTTCTGACCTTGGGTTAGGCCTAGCTTTCTTAGGTACAACATAAATCTGATCAAGGGCTGTTATCCAGAATATAAAGAGAGAACTTTCGAAACTCAATATGAAGGAAAAAAACAACCAAGCTAGATGTGGGCAAAAGATCAGAACAGATGGTTCACTAAAGAAGATACGTGGATGGGAAATAAGCACAGGAATGCATGTTCAACACCACAGGCCATTAAGAAGATTCAACTAAAAACCAAATTTTGATACCACATTTAAAAGAATCTCCATGAAGAGCAATACCTATATCGAACAAAAATGGACTTTAAAACAAAGACTGTAGCAAGAGACAAAGAAAGAGGTTATATAATAATAAAAGGCACAATCCAACAAGAAGATATAACTATTGTAAATATTTATGCATCCAACGTGGGAGAGCACCCAAATACATAAAACAGTCAATAACAAACATAAAGGAACTAATGGATATAGTAGGGGATGTTAACACCACACTGACATCAATGGACACATCATCTAAGCAGAAAATCAACAAGGAAACAATGGCTTTGAATGGCACACTGAAACAGATGGATTCAACAGATATATTCAGAAAATTCCATCCTAAAGCAGCAGAATACACATTCTTTTCAAGTGCACATGGAACATTCTCCATAATAGATCACATATTAAGCCACAAAACTAGCCTCAACAAATTCAAGATGATCAAAGTTATAGCATGCATTTTTTCTGACCACAAACTTTGAAATGAGAAGTCAGCCACAAGAAAAAAAATCTGAAAAGACCACAAACACATGGAGGCTAAATAACATGCTACTAAACAATGAATGGGTGAACCAGGAAATCAAAGAAGAAATCCAAAAGTACATGGGAACAAATGAAAATGAAAACACAACGGTCCAAAACCTTTGGGATGCAGCAGAAATGGTCCCAACTGGGAAGTTTCTAGCAACACGGGCCTACATCAAGAAGCAAGAAAACTTTCAAAGAAACAACCTAACCTTACACCAAAAACAAAGAAAAAAGAAAACCCCAAACCATCAAAGGGGAGGAAATAATAAAGATTAGAGCAGAAAAAACCAT
This sequence comes from Panthera uncia, assembly GCF_023721935.1. Lineage (NCBI taxonomy): Eukaryota > Metazoa > Chordata > Mammalia > Carnivora > Felidae > Panthera > Panthera uncia. Next base: position 6,429 of record NW_026058660.1, read on the forward strand.
ACAGAAACAAGCAAACAAACAAACAAACAAACAAACCAATCAAAACAAGGAAAGAAAAAGGAACAGGTCTATGAAAGCAGGATCTGGTTCTTTGAAAAACTCCATAAAATTGATAAACCTCTAGCCAGACTTATCAAGAAAAAAGAGAAAGGACAGAAACAAAATCACAAATAAGACAGGAGAAATAACAACCCACACCTCAGAAATACAATCATAAGAGAATATTATGAAAAACTATATGCCAACAAATTGGACATTCTAGAAGAAATGGATGAATTCCTAGAAACATATAAACTACCAAAACTGAGATAGGAGGAAAGAGAAAATTTGAAGAGACTGATAACCAGCAAATAAATTGAATCAGTAATCAAAAAACTCCCAACGAACAAAAGTCCAAGATCAGATGGCTTCACAGGCCAACGTTATCAAACATTTAAAGAAAAGTTAATTTCTGTCCTTCCTAAACTATTCCTAAAAATAGAAAAGGAAGGGAAATTTCCTAATTCATTCTTTGAGGCCAGAATTATCCTGATTCAAAAACTGATAAAGGCACTGCTAAAAAAGAGAACTACCGGCCAATATCCTTGATGAGCATAGATGCAAAATTTCTCAATGAAATACTAGCAAACCAAATTCAACAATGCATTTAAAAAATCATCCACCATGATCAAGTGGGACTTATTCCTGGGTTGCAAATGTGGTTCAGCGTTCGGAAATCAATCGGTGTGATATAGCACATCAATAAGAGAAAGGATAAGAACCATATGATCCTCTCAACAGAAGCAGAAAAAGCAATTTGCCAAAGTTCAACATCCATTAGTGATGAAAACCCTCAAAAAATAGGTTTGCAGAGAACATACCTTAACATAATAGGGGCCATTTATGAATGGCCTACAGCTAACATCGTCCTTCATGGGGAAAACCTGAGAGCTTTTCCCTGAAGGCCATGAAGAAGACAAGGATGTCCACTCTCACCACTTTTGTTCAACATAGTACTGGAAATGCTGGCCACAGCAATCAGATTGGGAAAACAAATAAAAGACATCCAAATCGGTAAGGAAAAAGTCAAACTTTCACCATTTGCACATGACATGATACTATATACAGAAAAACCTAAAAACTCCACCAAAAAATGGCTAGAACTGATAAATGAATTAAGTAAACTCTCAGGATACAAAATCAACATACAGAAATCTGTTGCATTTCTATACACCAATAATGAAGCATCAGAAAGAGACATTAAGAAAACAATCCCATTTACAATTACACCCAAAATAATAAGATACCTAGGAATAAACCTAGTCAAAGAGGTGAAAGACCTGTACTCTAAAAACTACAAAACACTGATGAAAGAAATTGAAGATGACACAAACAAATGGAAGGGCGTACCATGCTCATGGATCGGAAGAACAAATATTGTTAAAATGTCTATAGTACCCATAGGAATCTACACATTTAATGCAATCGCTATGAAAATACCAATCATGTTTTCCACAGAACTGGAACAAACAATCCTAAAATTTGTATGGAAACACAAAAGATCCTGAATAGCCAAAGCGACCTTGAAAAAGAAAAGCAAAGGTGGAGGCATCACAATTACGGACTTTGAGTTATATGACAAAGCTGTAGAGATCAAAAACAGTATGGGACTGGCACAAAAATAGACACACAGATCAATGGAACAGAATAAATAAACCAGAAATGAACCTACAACCAACTGGTCGATCTTTGACAGAACAGGAAAGATTATCTGGTGGGAAAAAGAATGTCTCTCCAACAAATGGTGTGGGGAAAAGCAGACAGCAACATGCAAAAGGATGAAACCGGACCACTTTCTTATACCACATGCAAAAATAAATTCAAAATGGATCAATGACCTAACTGTGAGACCTCAAACCATAAAAATCCTGGGACAGAGCACAGCCATAACTTCTCTGAAACTGTCTCTAGCAACATCTTTTTAGATATGTCTCCAGAGGCAAGGGAAACAAAACCAAAAATAAACTACTGGGACTGCATCAAAATGAAAAGGTTCTGCCAGTGAAAGAAACAATCAACAAAACTAAAAGACAACCTATGGAACGGGAGAAGATATTTGCCAGTGGCATATCCAATAGAGGGCTAGTGTCCAAAATATATAAAGAAATTTTAAAATAAAATCCCCAAAAGCAAATAACCCAATTAAAAAATGGGCAAAAGACATGAACAGATATTTCTCTACAGAAGACATGCAAATGGCCAAAAGACACGTGAAAAGATGCTCACCATCACTTATCATCAGAAAATGCAAACCAAAACTACAAGGAGATATCACCTCACATTGGTCAGAGTGGCTAAAATCAACAACACAAGAAACAACAGTTGTTGGAGAGGATATGGTAAAAAGGAAGCCTCGTGTACTGTTGGTGGGACTGCAAACTGGTGCAGCCACTGTGGAAACCAGTATGGAGGTTCTTCAAAACATTAAAAATAGGACTACCCTATGATCCTGCAATCGCCCTGCTGGGTATTTACTCAAAGAATACAGAAACATTAATTCAAAGGGATACATGCATCCTTATGTTTATAGCAGCATTATTTACAATAGCAAGATATGGAAGCAGCCCAAGTGTCCATCAAATGATAAATGGGTAAAGAAGAGGTGGTATGTATGTATGTGTATATATGCGTGCGCGCGTGCGCACACACACACACACACACACACACTGGATTATTACTCAGCCATAGAAAAGAATGAAATCTTGCCATTTGCAATGACATGGATGGAGCTAAAGACTGTAATGCTAAGCAAAATAAGTCAGTCAGTAAGACACCCTATGGTTTCACTCATATGGAATTCAAGAAACAAAACAAACAAGCAAGGTGAAAGTAAGAGGGAGAGAGAGGAAGACAGAGAAAGAGAAAGAGAGACTACTAATTACAGAGAACAATGAATGATCTGATAGTTGCCAGAGGGGGGCTAGGATGGGGGGATGGGTTAAATAGGTGATGGGAATTCAGGAGTACACTTATGATGAGCACTGGGTGTTGTATGGAAGCACAGAATCACTAAATTGTACACCTGAAACTAGTATTATATTGTATGTTAACTAACTGGAATTTAAATAAAAATTTAAAAAACAAAATAAAAATAAAAAGTGAAACATCAAACAAACATAAACGGAAAGAGCCTCATTGACCTGTGGGACATTATCGATTCACCAAACCTACATATAATTGGTGCCCCTGAATAATAAAAAGGGAGCAATGGACAGGAAAACATTTGAAGATACAATGGTAGAAAATGTTCCAAATATGAGGCAAAGCAAAACCTCACAGCTCCAAGATGGTCTTTGAATTTAAGACCCACCAGAAACCAATTGCCTTGAAAATAAAAATAAAGAGAAATTCTTAAAAGCAGGCTGAGAAAAATTAAGGCACATCACAGAAAAGGGAGCAAAGGTAAAAATGACATCTGTCTGCAAAAATAAAACATGGAATGATCGGGGCATTGCTGCATAAATTTGTTTGTCATTAATGCAGACTTTAATACGATAGAATTAACTTGATCTGCATGTACTAACCTGTTCTGTGAACGTAGAAAGTTGCAGAAAATTGTGAAATGTATGATGCCACTTTGACCAAAAAAAAAAAAGAAAAAGAAAAAGAAATAAGAAAAAGAAAACTACTCTGGAAAATGTCAACCTGTTTCTATACATTTGTATAAGCCTGGTTTTATAGATTTTTATGAGCTTGAGAGAAATGTAAAGAGAAAAAACAAAAACAGACAATATTGTTTTGTGTAACCCCAGAGTCTGGGATTGGTGAAGGTTGTTTCTGGAAGTGGATGGATTGCCAACCACTATTCATATATCTATGTGCACTGTTCCACCTGTTTTAACAGCATATTTGTGTATATATATGCTGTTTTTGGGTATATTTGTGGTTCTGATAAACCAAAAGGGAGACATGTAGTGAAGAATAACACAGTGGTCACCAATAGCAATTCTGGAATGAGACTGTCTTTCTTTGAATCAAATCCCAGACTCTGTCCCTTACATGCTGTGAGACCTTGGCAGGTTATTTAAATACTTGCTACCAAAGTTTTCCCAGGTGTAAAATGAAGATTATAATAACACCCATGTCATAAGTTGTTATAAGATTAAATTGTTTAATGATCAATTGCCTGGCAGCCATTTAGCGTGTGTGTGTGTGTGTGTGTGTGTGAGAGAGAGAGAGAGAGAGAGAGAGAGAGAGAGAGACAGAGAGAGAGACAGAGACAGAGAGAGACAGAGACAAAGAGAAAGAGAAAGAAAGAGAGGGAAAGAGAAAGCAGGAGAAGGAGGGAGTTTGATGCATAAGTCAACTATAAATCAAACTCAAATGCAGCATACCTTTTAGAAATTAACAGAATAAGGTAAAAGGGAGGATTTGAACTTGATACTAGGATTAATCTCCTTCTAGTGGCCCAGCCTGCACTCAGTGAAGAAATGTGGCTCTGTGGTCAACATTATTGGAGATTCATTGAAAGGTAAAAGGCTGTCTTGCGTTTTCAAAGCAGAAAAGACTTGATTAGGTTTCCAGAAGTGGATGTAAATGATTATGAGTCTGATTAGAAGAGAAGGTATAAAGGAGGAAAAGAAGTTGAGGGAAGGGAAGGATAAGCATGGCAATATACTCATTTTATAGAAAATCAAGGTAAACTGACTAAGGTATATGCAAAAAACTGAGGGCTATGGATATTATTTAAAGTTAACTAGAGTCACCAATAGAGGAAACAAAAATCAAAAGAAGGTATAAAAACCAAGAGAGAGTGAGGGCAGACTGAAGACAGACACCATGAGTTAAATTCTCCTCTGTAAGCAGAATGTGGTCACTTGATGATGTCTGAAGTTGATGAATTACTGAAATAGCAGATTAAGCACTTTATCTAGATGTAAGAAGGTAACTTCCAGAACAATGGAAACAGGAATTGTTAAAATGGTCTACCCTGGAAAGCACGACAAGGGGTTGAGAAGTGATGGGGTCTCCAACCTTTGCTTTCATCATAAGCTCTTTTGTACTTTCTGGCCATCGCTATTTTATTTATCATGTGCATGATTTCCTTTCATTTCTTTTTTTTTCATTTTTCATTCGTTTTTCATTCTTTCTTTTTCTTTTCCTTATGTATTTATGTATTTATTTATGTATTCATTTGGAGATCAGGGTAGGGAGAGAGAGAGAGAGGGGTAGGGAGAGAGAGAGAGAGAGAGAGAGAGAGATCCCAAGCAGGCTCCAGGTTGTCAACACAGAGTCCGACGCGGGGCTTGATCTCACAAACCATGAGATCATGACCTGAGCCAAATTCAAGAGTCAGATGTTTAACCAACTGAGCCACACAGGTGCCCCTTCTTTTCCTTTTTTATTTAAAGAATGGTTTTTAAAAGATGGTGTGTATGTTTGGGAGAAAATCCCATAGTTAGCTGTCATGACCTTAGCAAGACTTTACCATATGGAAGGAGATTTCATTTTACATTTATTATATAGATTGGGAACTTAAATTGCTCAACAATTCATAGTACTGAGAATCAGCCACTCACACATCCATAACCCATAAATGTGTCGCAGCATAATTGTGAATGTTGAAAGCAGTGTTCCAGAGATGTCACGAAGACATCAAAATACATTCAGTATCCTACAGCACTTGGAGGAATGTATTGTCTTACAGTAATTTATGTTCAAAATGTCCCCCAAAAAGGTGCTTGAAGGGATGCATAGCAGTGGAGGGAAACTTCACTCATGACTCAATACCCTATATTGCTGAGATAGTATTATAAAATCTTCTGGGTGGTGTTCTTGACGACAGAAAAATGGCATGCTTTCATGCGTTGACTCGTGAAGTCCTTGGAGCTCAGGAAGAGTAAATAGATGGATTGTAGAAAGTTTCTAAGCCCAGGATAACTGAATGAGGGTATAAGAAAAGTAAGCTCAGGCTGGCAAATCAGGCAGTTGCGTAGAGTAAAATCCAGCTCTAAGCTGGACTGTCACTCAGAGAATCAGACTCGCTCTGAACTGACACTTTGCTCCTGGTTAGAGAGAAAAGGCCAGGCTTCCTTGGACATCAGAAAGGAAAGACACTGGGCCTTCAAAAACGAGCTAAACAAGGATATCCTCAAGATGGAAGGAAGTGACATTAATAAGGAATCTCTTGTGTTGGGCATTGAATGCATGCCAGGCACTGTGAAAAACATTGTCCATATATTATCACTTTTCATCCTTATAACTATCCCCTCGTATGGATGAAGACGCCAAAGCTAAAGAAACAAACGAAAAAGGTAAAGGAACTTGAACAAGGTAAGCACAGCTAGTAAGTCATGGCCTGGGGCATATCTATAGGTATATTTTTGTAAGATCATGTCTGTAAACTGCCTAAGATCATGACAATGAAGGGCATTAGTTAAAATTGTCAGCATACTTTGGAAGGAGAATTGATTCCCAGGGACAAAAATACCTGAAACACTATATAAAAATCATCAGTCAAGAGAGCCCTTGTTCTTGGCTCCTAAGTGGGGCTGGGGCAAAACTACTTGTTATAAAGGAAATTTCCTAAGAACCTGAATTAGAGTTTCTGAAATTCAAACTCAGAGCACATACTGAGGTTCCAAGTGGTTAAGTGTTTTGCTCTGGGATTCTGCCTGCAAGTCCATTTGACTCCAAGGCCCATCTTCTTTGAGGAATCTAGGCCCAGGAAATTTAGGACTATACAATAACTGGTGGGAGTATAGGCTTCTTCATTTCTCATGACCATCCTGAGCCCAAATATATCACCAATTATGTTCCCTTTTTGCAGACCCTGTCTGCTTCTGAGGGACAAGGAGCAAAGGGTCATCAAAGAAATGCTCGACCTCAGGGAAAGAGTGAGGGGTAAGAGGAGAGAAAAAGAAACAAGAGGAAGAAACTGAAGACTTGCTTGTCTCTTGCCTTTAGTCACACCCCGAAGTGACTTAGGCATGTGCCCTATTGAGGTTGCGGGAGGTGGGCCGGGGGACAGAGGGGAATGGGGTTGGGTAGAGTTCTAAAGGGGATGGCAGCTATGTTTTGGGTTTTTGTTTTTGTTGTTGTTGTTGTTGTTGTTTGTTTGTTTGTTTGTTTTTTCATCCTAAGTGACGTGTGTTTGGGTGAGTGTTCTGTGACCCGCTGTAACTTTCTGTATGTTAAAAACCTGTTCATGATTTCAAAAGTATAGAGAAAGACAGATTGGGGTAGGCAGAAGCCCCCAAAAAGAATCAAGCTTGGATCCTGGAGCAGACAGTCAAGAGTATTCTGAGAAGGCCCACAATGATCAGGATATAGAAAAGTGAGAATGGGGAGGGTGGCAAGGGCTGAGTCATGCAGCTCATTATATTTAAGCCACATTGAGGAGTTTGTACTTTAGTCAAAGTGAAATGGGGAGACATTCTGGGGTTTTGAGTAGCGGAGGCGAGAAAATCCACTTATTTTTCAGAAAGATCAGTCCGGCTACTGAATGGAGAAGGAAGTTTGGTGGAAGCAGGCGACCAGTTAGGAGGCTATGTCAGAGCCCATGACAGACGTAATGGTGGACTCCAGTTGATTTGGAGAGGTTCAAGCGGTGTTTGGAAGTAGAGGTGATACGAATTGCTGAAAGATGGGAGAGTGACCAGAGGAAGATGTGGGAGAGGAAGGAAATAGGGGTGCCTCTTCATTTTTGTTTCATTTGAATACCTAGATGGGTGGCTGTGCTATTCGTGGAAGGAGCAAAGTTAGGCGGAGTAGGAATCGGGAGGTGAAAGAAGTTCAGGAGTTCCATTTTTGGCATTTAAGGATGAAATGCCTATGGCACATCCAGGTGGAGATGTCAAATAGGCAGATGGATAAGTATGAGATCACAGCCTCATATCTTCCCACCTCCCCCCGCCCTCTGCCACATACACAAATGGGACCAGGTACTGTTTCCTTCTCTGCAATTTACTTTTTCTCATTTAATAATAGCATATTTTGGAGGTCCCCCTAAATCAACCCATATGGACATAATTCATGCTTGCTTAATAATCCATGCATAATAATCCATGGACTGGCTTCACTGAAATGTCTTCAGTCATTTCCCAAATGACGAGTGCTTGCTTTGTGTTCTAGTTTGCCCAATGTGAGCCTTTCTGTGATAAACGTGCTTCTGTGTATGTCCTGATGTCCTGAGACTCTTATTTCTATAGGCCGGATTCCTACTCCATCCCTGCCCCACACATCTGTCTTCCTTAACATTTCACTTTATAAGGATCCAAAGACCGTTTGCTAAATGTGTTGTATTTATTCAAGACAATATAATAATCATTGTTATGATTTGCTAAATAACAAGGGCACATCCAAACACTTTCCAATTCTTCATAAATCAAAGCCTAAGGCTGCTTTTTTGTTGGCCTGTGTCTCATAATTACTTTCATTTGTAGGAATTTGGGGGGCAGTGTGAATTGACAGAAACAATTTCCCTACCCCAAAATACAGTTATGTATTCATTGTCTTTTCCCTGGGCATCCTTCCTATAGCTATGCCAATGAGAAATTCATGGGAAGAGACTTCTTTATGTAGATCACTGTTTTTGGTCTTTTTATTCATTTTTGTACGTGGAGTTTATCTGTCCCTCTCCCCATTGGTACCCCCCATTCCCTACCTTCTTCCATTCTTTTCTACTCTTTTCCCCTGCTCTCTGAACTGCATCCCCACTCCTTTCTATTTCTTCCTCCTGATAGGAAGAAGGAAGTGAGCCATATGAAATGGAAGACCAGTGCCGGCTCCAAACACTCTTGAAATGTCTCTGTATCTGAACCTATCTGCTTTTAAAGCTCTATTGAGAAATAAACAGAAAGAGAAGCTAAACCCTAGCACACAAAGTCTTTGCTGTGCCTCTTTAAACCAACCCCCATGCACGTGCAGTGAAAACAGGACCTCAGTGAGGACACTGAGGCTGGACCATGCAAGTCAGGTTTGGAGCCAGCCCTTTTACCACCCAGTCCTTCTCAAACTCTTCCCCTGGCTTATCATCCTCAACTGAACTTCTAAATGTTGGCATGTCTCAGGGAATAGTCTTGCACCTTCTTCCCTTCTAGCCCCGTTGCTGTTGCTGGAGGCAACAGGGGTCTAGGGATTGTCTTCAGGTTTGACAGGCTTGGGGATTTACTGGACATAGCATGACTTCTTCAAACCTCTTTGTCCTGCTTTCTTACTGATTTCTGTTGGCTCTGTGGGCCAAACTGTAATCAAAGCTAGAGGAAGAGATATTGTGGAGCCCTGGTCCTTGAGTTGGTCCCGCTTGACATTTCTGTCTCCTAACAACGGGTTGAGAAGTTGTTCTCGTCACCTGCATATCCCCTACCTCCCCCCCCCCCAGCAATCATGGCTTCCCCACTTGGCCTCTGCCTCCTCGGGACCCTCTTGGATGGCCACCTGGAATGGTGAGGCACAGCTCATCTGCCTCCTGCCTACAAGCAACCTAGACTTCCAAGAGATGGCTCTTAACAGCAGTGACAGTGATCACCTTGGTCAAACATCGGCTGTACAGCCTGCTTTTCCTACGCCTCTGTTCTTTTCCTTTGTTCGCACTAGCCTTGTCTAGGGGCGATGGGCTGGATTTTGCAAGCTGGCAAGGTATATGTCTGTGTGTCTGCTTCTCAGCCACCTTGGGATGATTTCTTGCCAGCACTGGGAAAGTTCTCACTGCCTCACACCCCACAGTGACTCGGTCAGTTCCGAAGGCTCAGGGTTGTTCTGTCATGTGCAACTGCCTAGGTCCAGCTAACGCTGCCACCACAGAAAACGGCTTTATTTCCCCAAAGAATGTGGATGGGCAGGAATGAGGGGGAGGAGACAATATGTGCTGGGCAGATGAAATCCCATGGCCACCATAGTCCAATCACATAGCGGCACCTATAGCCCTCCTGTTCTGTTATTTGTATGGGATTCTGTTATTTGTATGGCAGCCTGAGCTTTAGTGGAGTGAGATGTCCTGAGGGAAGGCACTGTGGTTCAATCGTTTTTATATCTGACCCCAAAGCCCACACAGTTCGATGCCTGGCTCACAGTAAGTGAGAAACTCCTATTTATGGGGGAAAGGGGAGACAGAGGGAATGGTTGTTCTATCTCTTCTGGAACTGGTCACATCTGACTGTCTTCTTTTTGTTCTCTCATCTCTGTCTTAGTTGTGTGTAGGGGAAGGCACATGCACACTTATATGTGCATTGATGGGTTGTTTTTGCCCAGCTTTATTGAGCTATAATTGACATATAGCGTTGTAGGAGGTTAAGGTGTACAACACAATAATTAGATGATAGATAGATAGATAGATAGATAGAGATATGAACAATAAGTTTAGTTAACATCTGTCACCTCACAGTAACACATTTTTTTCTGGTAATGAAAACTTTTAAGATCTACTCTCTTAACTGATTTCTGTATTGATATTTATTTTGTACTCTGAGGATCCAATCACACCCACTGATTGCCTCCTTGAACGTGCTGAGTGGTGCCCATGGACTTGGGTGCAGAGTCCAAGCACCTTGGCTTGCTTTTCAGGGCTCCACACCTTCTAGCTCCATCTTCTGCCATATGCTCTCGGAGACCATGAGCTCTGCCCACACCAGATTATTAGGCATGACCAGAGGTGCCTTTGTGTGTGCTAGCATGCCACAGGGCCTTGAGCACAATCAGATCCCTCTGTTTGGAATGTCTTCCTTCCTGTCTCGACATTGGTTCACATTGAGGGTTTCATCTTCTGTGCAGCCTCACTTGACTCCTACCAGGAAGAGTTAGTGGCAGGGTCCTCCTTTCTGGAGCAAGTGGGACCCTAGCTTCTGTTATACTCTACTCTCATGGTTGCTCACTTGTCTATCCCCTCAGCATTTGGCCCCCTGTGGCCTCTCTGTTCCCACAACACACACAGCTCACCTTTTCTCACCCCACCCCACCCCACACCTCCAATATATCAACACTCACTGCTCACTTATCACATGGCCTGTCCCTTAGCTCCCAGTGCCAAGTACTTGATAAGGCTTTCACAAATATTACCTGATGAAGTGGCACCAGGCACCTCATTCTAGAGATTTGGGGGTTTGGTTTTGTTTTGAACATGGATGTGCATTTCTTGATTCATGTTAGTAACCTTAGCACCTTGAAGGCAGAGCCAAGAATGAACAAGTGCTTGGCTCTGGACCAGGCCCTGTCCCCAGCCCAGGGTATCATTGAGGACAGCACTAAGGACAGGGTGTTCTCGATTCCCCCACTGTCAGGCCGCACGTATTGAGGCTGGGTGTGTGGGAGGAACTGGGGAGGGGAATGTGTGGAAGAACCCCATGTCCCTAGTTCTCCTGTAATCTGGAGCAGGGGCAGGGTTTCCCACCCAGACTGTCCATTACCAAGGACAAGCCCCAAACCAGCTTATGTGTCCTGCTTGCCAGACCCCTGTATCCCTAGGGACCAGCACAAGCTCCATAAATATTTGTGGCATGGCATTATCAATGAATGAATACATGTCCTTGTGTTCTTTATTCCCTCTTTTGCAAGTGTTGCAGACGAGGGAAAGAGCTGGAAAAGGGGGAGGGATCTCTGAGAAAATGGGTCAGCAGGCTACAGGGGGAGCTTGCGCCACTGGTCCCAGGTCCTGCTCAGAATAGGTGTTGTTTCCTTGGTGGCAGCGATGTTGCAAAGTGTGTATGAGGTGAAGCGGGGAGAACCCTTGAATGTGAGAAAACCTTTTTTCTCGGCTTTGTTTAGGCCGGGCAAGTGTATTCTCAATGCCACCCACCCGTTCTTGCAAGGCACTTGATTTAATCATTTAGATGTTCTATGGGGGGTGGGGGGGGAGAGGAGATAAAACAAAACCAACCCTCTAAATCTAAACCGTATTTCCCAGTCCACAGTGGAGCCCTTTCCCTGGCTTCCTCTTCATAAATATCCAGGCAACCTGAGAGACTGAAGACTCTCCCCGCCCCCGCCCCAAGCCTCAGGCTCCCGCTCCCATCCCTGCCCCCTCCCACCGCCCGCGGCCCCACAGCCCCGCAGCAGCCACAGGGGGAACCAAAGAGACAGAAGCCTTCCCAGCTGCCCGGACCACAGACGCCAACACCCCCCGTCCCCCACCACACGCCGCCTTGCCCGCCCGCGCCCCGCACGCTAGCCCACGACCGAGAGGCGGCGGCAGCAGCAGGCTGCAGGCTGCGGTGACTCGCACCGGTGCGCTCCTGGCAGCGCTTGCTATCCCAAGTGACTCGGACTGGCCCCGGGTCCCCGGCCCCAGCTCCCGCTGGCGCCACCCGCCCTCCTGTCCTTTCCCGCCTCTCTACCCCCCAGCTCGCGGGAAGGGAGGTCGCGGCAGCGGCCTGGAGGCACCGGCGACCGTGGCGACAGCGGCGAAAGTGGCGGCGGCGGTGGCGGCAGCGGCTGCGGCGGCGGCAGAGGCTGCGGCGGCGACCGTGGCAGAGGCTGTGGCGGAGGCCTCCGTAGCGGAGGCGGAAGCAGAGGTGGAGGCTGAGGTGGAGGCCGAGGCCTCAGTAGAGGAGGAGGCAGTGGCGGAGGCCACCCGGGGGGAGGTGGCGGCCGCCCTAGCAGAGGGGAAGGAGGCGGGGGCTGCCCTGGCGGCAGTGGTTGTGGAGGCTAGCGCGACTGAAGCTGCCTGCGCCGCCGCCGCCGCCGCCGCCACTGCAGCAGCAGCAGCAGCAGCAGCAGCAGCAGCAGCAGCGGAGGCTGCGGCGCCCTCCTTGGGGGAGGCGGACGCGGAGGCGGCGGCGGCCGCGGCGGCTGCAGCCGCGGGTGCAGATGCGGATGCGGAGACCAGCAGGGTCTCCGAGGGGAACCCAGACTTTCCTATGGCCTCGCTGTACGTGGGCGACCTGCACCCTGAAGTGACAGAGGCAATGCTCTACGAGAAGTTCAGCCCGGCCGGGCCCATCCTTTCCATCCGCATTTGCAGGGACAAGATCACCCGCCGCTCGTTGGGCTACGCGTACGTCAACTACCAGCAACCGGTGGACGCCAAGCGGGCCCTGGAAACCCTGAACTTTGATGTCATCAAGGGCAGGCCCGTGCGCATCATGTGGTCCCAGCGGGACCCCTCGCTCCGCAAGAGTGGGGTGGGCAACGTCTTCATCAAGAACCTGGGCAAGACCATCGACAACAAGGCGCTGTACAACATCTTCTCGGCGTTTGGCAACATCCTCTCCTGCAAAGTGGCCTGCGACGAGAAGGGGCCCAAGGGCTACGGGTTTGTGCACTTCCAGAAGCAGGAGTCCGCAGAGCGGGCCATTGATGCGATGAATGGCATGTTCCTGAACTACCGCAAAATTTTCGTTGGGAGATTCAAGTCGCATAAAGAACGAGAGGCCGAAAGGGGAGCCTGGGCTAGGCAGTCCACCAGTGCTGACGTCAAGGATTTCGAGGAAGACACCGATGAGGAAGCCACCTTGCGATGAAGACATGCCAGGAGCCAGTCAGTCAGCAGAGCCAAATCTTGGCTCCCACCCGGTTTACAACTCCCCTCTTTGCCCCCTAACCCACCAGCAGTGTATTGTATTGTACTGGGAGTGCAGGTCTCTCCTCTCTCTCTCTCTCTCTCTCTCTCTCTCTCTCTCTCTCCCTCTCCTCTCCCCCCTCTCTTCCTCTCTTCCTCTTTCCTTTCATCCCCTCCTCCTCCTCTTCCTCCCTCCTTCCTCTTCCTTCTGTCTTCCCCACCTCTCCCTTCCCCCCACACCCACCAAGGGCGTTGTGAATAATCTTGCTAATCTGTGCCACTTGATAGATTATAGGCTGCCTTTTCTCCTTGTGCTTTGGTTTAAAAAGCACTTCATTCTCGCTTCCTTCACTACACAGGTGACACAATTTCATGGTAGAAACATCAGAAAGGAGAAGGAAATCAGATGAGGGAAAACCCAGAGAGTAATTGTTCCCCATGATTCTACTACCCAGAGGCAACCACTTTTTGGTGTGCTGTTTTTCCAGTCTCTCCTCTCTCCCTCTTTCTCCCTCCCTCTCTTCCTCACTCCCCACCCCCACCTTCCCTTTTAACACACTGTTATAGAATGGTTCACGTGTGTGGTGTTTCTTAATCTGCTTCTTCAGAAACTAAAACCAAACAAAACACAACCCATTGAACTTCTTTCCATGTTATTCAACAGGCTTCCTAAATGTCGTCTTCAGTGCCTGCAGAGTGTATCCATGGATCTTTAACTCTTCTGTAATCATTTCTGCATTGTTGGACATTCAGGTGATGCCTAGTTCTTTCCTTGTGTTTAAACCCAACACTGCATACTCTGAGGAATGAATCCTTCTTTGTCAAGCCAAATCTTTGCTAGCATACCGGATGGTCTTCTTAATTGTGGACTTGCAGGATCCACAATAAAATATCCTTGCAGGATATTTTAGAGACTTTTCCTGTGTGTTGCCAAATGGCCCCTTCATAAGCATTGTACTGATTTGCATTCATGCCAGCCAGCACAGCTAGTAAAAAGAGTATGTCCATTCCCCCTGCATAGTCTCCTAGTCACTGTAATTGATGTGTGTGTGTGCTGGAGTGTGTGTGTTTTGGCCAGCTTGATGGGCTGCAAATGGTATTTCACTGTTTTAGGTTATTTTGCTGGATTTAAATGCCCTTTATCACCTTCTTTTCCTTGTGCCCACTTACTGCCCTTTTGCCCATTGTCAGAAACATCATTCGGCTTTATTGCAGGAAAAAATTAAAATGCAGGCAACAGAAGAAATTTAATGTTCCCA
>NW_026058661.1:0-20927 GCF_023721935.1 Panthera uncia
TGGTAACATGTATATATTAAAAAAAAACTCCTTGAAGCAAACCCTCACAAAGTATTCATAGTAATGGAAACTGTGATTGATGCCATGGAAATGTTCTTTCAGTGAGAACATAAAATTTTTCCAATTTACTTAAAATTTTTGTACTTTTAAGTGGAAAAGTCAACTTGGATGATATGATCTCCAATTGAGCGTGTATTATTGAAGACCAACATGAGTTTATAGTGTTGAAATCCTAATAAAACCTTCAGCTTGAATTCAAATCTTTTTCAGAGTCAGAATTGATAGGATATTTATTTCCCTGTCTGTATTTTGAAGATTTAGTGTACTTTCTACAGAACTGCTAAATATGCATGTCCTTTAGTTCAATTCAATTCAGAGAAAACATGCTTTCCTTTTCTGTATGTTTGTGTACGTGCTATAGCTCATACTGACCATATTGTGTTTTGAAAATATTCATCATCCTTTCCACTTATCAGCAAGAAATACAAAGCTGTGCTGCCTTTAGCTTTGGGTTAAAGCTCAGTCTAGAAAATGCTTTAAATGTTACGACCTTAGAGAAGTTATACTGATGAAATGAGAGAGGAAACTTGGCTTTCTGAATTACTTTGCCTTGTTTACACTTGATGTCTGTATATATTTTTCTTTCTTTCTTCATTATTTGTTGGGTGTTGGTGGTCAAAATGTAATAGAAAGCATCTGGTTGGCATGTGAGATGCGCTGCCAAAGTCTGTCACTACAGGATATATGATTCACTATTGTCTTTTCTTTGAAGCAAGTATTCTTCATTTCTTTACTGGAAGAAAAGGGCAATGCTATACTTTATTAATGTTAGACAGATGGACAGTGGCTTTTGGGGATTTAAATGAAGAAAACAACCATACAGGGATAAGCAAAAATACATGTGTCACTTATGAGAAACCAGATTAAATTAGATGCTGTTACACAATAGGCATGGCAGGGATGAGAGGGAGAAGAATGAGGTGATTCATAATAAAAAAATAAAATAATATTACTAGTGATAATACTATTAATTTATTGAGCACATGTATGCCAGACATTGTGCTAAGCACTAAACATATGTTTTCTTGTATATAATTCTCAGGTAAATGCTTTGATCCAGGTTTTATTGTTGTTCCCATTTTTGAGTCTCAGAAAGTGACTTGCTCAAAGATAAAGTAACTTTAATGATAACAAAAATCCATAGAATATGAGAAGAGGAATAGATCTGGTAGACCATTTAGTTAAATGATGATGATAATAATAATAAAAACAATAACAATTATAATTGCTAGTATTTATTATGTGCATGCTATATGCCTTTCACTTACTCGATAAATATTATCTCATTTATGGTCACAACGAGTTTATGAAATGAGTACTATTATTCTCATTTTAGAGACAAGAAAAATAAGGTACTGGAAGGTTGTATAGGTATAGAGAATGTCCTCCAAATTGTCACCATTTCGTTCTCAAATCCTGAACCAGTTGAGAAGGAAGCAAAGATATCAGCTAGTGGAAAATCAAAATATTACATGTATCGTTGACATATTAGAACGTGGCTTCTTTGTGCAGGCAATTGAACTTGGTAAGAACAAATCTCAGGCATAGTCCTGCTGGCCCAGGCAGGCCTATCTAATTGGTGGTAGTGTTCTTTAAGAGTTAGGGCGTGATAGAGCAGAGACAAAGATGTGCTCTCTGCTGGTGGACTCATTCCTGAGAGCAAATAAAGGCAGGGATTTGGCCTTGAATCCTCATTTTTCCCAACTAAATTCACCAACCAGATATGCCATCCATTCCGAGGGTTAAGTAAGGCAATGGGAAGAGGCCTGGAGGACAAAGCTAATGAAATCCCTCCAGGTGGAAGGAAACAGTAAGAGTGCAGACAAATGTTCTCTCCAACAAGCTGCTAAGTGGTGAAGCAGCTCTATTCATTGGTATACACTGGCAGTCTTTCTAGTATGTCAATAAGATAATGAATATAAAGCACTTAGTACAATGTCTGGCACTTGGAAGCACACAATAAATGGTAGCTATTAATATTATTATCAATACAGAGCCAATGCCCAGTTTTGGAATGAGGTTTTCTGCCTCCTGAGCTCATACACTTACTTAACCCTGTACTGCTTCCCAAGGCATGCTCATGAGAAGGGATTATGTTTTCATTGTGTTGGCTGATGATCTTTCCACAAAATAGCTTTGTCTTTACTCAACTACATAGGACAGGACAAATGAGAGGCAGAGATCTATAGTGTGCATCGATATCCTTCAACAGCTGCGTGGGGAGCCTTTGGCCGTCACTCAGTAGGAAGGAGTCTGTCTTGCAGTAGCCCAACAGTGGTTTTGGAAACTCGGACTTTGTTCTTTCCAAATCAGGCTTAACTAGGTTTTGAGTAAAACAAAAGTAATGGCTTTTTAGCAAGCTACTGCTTTCTCTATGAACACCTTGTCAACTTCAAAGACTCACTTCTTTGGGAACTAAACAGCTTGAACAGAATGCTGCCAATTTACAGAAAGTTTGAAGATTCTTAGGGATTCTTTGATGATAGCAACTGCTTTTTCATTAATCTGGAAGGCTATTTTATGAATAACCCAGTTTGGGGAAAAAAATAAAATAAAACTAAAGTTATTTCAACAGAAGTACTTTTATTTTCTTGAGAATTTCTAGGTGAAGGAGTCATGTAGTAAACAATTTTAGGCATGTGTGTGCCATATAAATATGAGAGAGAGTGGGAGAGCATAGCAGAGAGAGAGGCTGGCATGGACTTCTGTACTACTCTGTCACTTACTAGGAGCTTACTGTGTGCTAGGTACTGTTCTCTTTGTCTGTATTATCTCATTTAAGACTTTGCCTATCTTATTCACTTCCATGTCTCTAGTGTCTGGCTCACAGTAGGCATTCAGTAAATATTTGATTATTGAATCCATGAAATACTAAGAATGAACAATGGGTTTGTTAAGCATCTGACTTCAGCTCAGGTCATGATCTCACGGTTTGTGGGTTTGAGCCCCGTGTAGGACTCTGTGCTGACAGTTTGGAGCCTGCTTCAACTCTGTGTCTCACTCTCTCTCTGCCCCTTCCCTGCACAGGCGCTCTCTCTCTCTCTCTCTCTCTCTCTCTCTCTCTCTCAAATAATATAAACATTAAAAAATTAAAGAGTGAAATAAAGAATTAATATGAAGGAATGCAATGTGATGTACATGTTTCTAATACTCATAGTTTTCGATTCCTGCTCTTAGCTCCTAGTTAACTCAACAACAAATGGTTATTGAGCACCTACTATGTGACAGAAGGTATACAAAACTCTGAGAATATAGCTAAACAATTCATAATCCCTTGATTTAGTGAAGTCAACATTGCCTAGCATATGCCAGTATTAACTGGTGAATCTTGAGGCTTATTAAATCTTAAAATTTATTTGCATCTGTGTGTATTAAACAGATGTGGAGGGGTGGCACCTGTACGTATGAAGTGCTAATAAATTCTGATTTTTAATGGTTACGAATTGATGAAGTGGTGATGACAATGTTCGAAACATCACTTTGTTCTTCTAAGAGTCAATAAAAGTCACATCCTTCTGTCTAATTTTGCAGTTAATCAACTAAGTCAAGCAACCAGAATTTGGCTTTACTTTTGTAGAATACAATCTTAAAGGTAGAAGATGATGATAATCCATAATTTGGCACTGCTATAACCAATAGCTACATTATGGAAAGAGGCCAAATGTCCATCAGCTAGCTGATGAAAGGATAAAGAAGATGTGGTATATATATACAATGAGATACTACTCGGCAATGAAAAAAAATGAAATTTTGTAATTTGCAATGTGGATAGAATGGAGTGTATTAAGCTAAGTGAAATAAATTAGCCAGAGAAAGACAGATATCATATGTTCTCACTCATATGTGGAATTTGAGAAACTTAACAGAAGACCATGAGGGAAGGGATGAGAAAAAAAATTATAAACTAGGAGTCAAACCATAAGAGAGTCTTAAATACAGAGAACAAACTGAGGGTTGATGGGGTGGGCAGTGAGGGGAGGGAAAAATGAGTGATGGGCATTGAGGAGGGCACTTGTTGGGATGAGCACTGGGTGTTGTATGAAAGTGATGATTCATGGTAATCTACCCTCGAAGGCAAGAGCACACTGTATACTCTGTATGTTAACTAACTTGACAATAAGTTATATTTAAAAAAAAGGGAGATGGTGATGGTAATCAAAATTCTTCTTTATTATTCTCTAAGAGTCTGCCTTAAAGGTAGGCCAGACATTTTTCTGGCCACTTGCCATGTTATCCCTAATCCTTAAGATATCCTGCACTTTTTCAGATGAGGAAAAACAGTCTCAGAAAAGAGCCCTGACTTGGTCATGCTGCATAGTTAGTGGTGCACAGAGAAATCAAGCCATGTCTGACTTCAAAAGCTTTGCCTTTCATCAGGCAGTGCTGCCTTCTTTATGATCTATAATCACATCATCAAAGAATGTCTTACATAATTGAAATTCCTTTTTATTTCATTCATTTACAAGAAGTCCCAAGATTATTTATTGAAGCCCTAACCTTATTTACTTGAAATGTGGCAGGTAGGCCAGAGAATCAGCAAAAATTGGATTGTATCAAGGAAGTATCTAATTTTCACTATTTCTAAATAGCTAAACGTATGGAAATTAAATTAAAATTTTAAAATGTATGGTGCACAATAAGACACATGTGTATTTCAGGCAAAGAATAAGTAAATGCCTCTCTCTCTCTTTTTTTTTTGATTCAGCTTATTCAACTCACATATTTTTAAATAATTTATCTCCAACTTCTAAAAATATGGCCTTTATTCTTTGATCTTAATCCTGTTTTTCATTCATAGGAAAGTGATATTTTTATGGGCCAGTGAAGCTTATATACCATTGAGTGACATTTAGATACTATAGTTATTTCCATGTAAGGAGAATTAATCTCTTCAAGGAGGGCACTCAGTCCTTCTCTCCACTGCTGGTTCCATCACTGACTATCTCCCATTACATTTGCTGCCTGAAAGAGCACAGCCTTCAATAGTGTTTTAGATCTTAAATACAGAACAGTTTTTATTAAGGTTCAATTCAACGCTTTGTTTGTCAAGCCACCTTTATGTCCTATTTTGTGACAGATAATTAACAAATATATTTTCTATGTCTTGATTGTCCATTTGTATTAGAAATTAATCTTACTTGCTTCCTAGAATTATTAAAGGATTTGAATGTGATAGTGAGTGAGAAAATGATTTAAAATTTTTGCAGCTGTAAACAAAAGAAAAGTACACTGGACTGTATTTATAAAATTGGAATTGTGGCTTCTCTATTGAATTAATATGTTTTTGAAGGATCAAATCAGGTTACTTCTCTTTAAATATTGATTTTTTTATGGGTTAGTTTTATTTTCAGTTCTGTCTCAGGGAATCTCTCTTTTCTTTTTCTTTTTCTTTTCTTTATTTTCTTTTCTTTATTTTTTAGTAGAGCTCTCTGATTTCTTTATCCAGGAAGCTGGTTAAAAGGGCAATTTTTCTTCCTTTTCCTGCCATTGTCTTTTCTTCCTTCTTCCCCTTCTTGCAGCGTTATTCCTTGGTTACTCTGCAACAATATGATTATTACTGATGGCTAGCCAGACCTGAATATAAACAGCATTGAGGATGTTTTCAGCTTTTTTTGGTCTTTTTTAGTTAGGCTTTTGGCAAAGGTCCATGACAGACAGTAAATTGCTCTACAAGAAATGTTAGTTTAGTCACTGGTGGTAACTGGAAGTGGATTTGATCCTGTGGACTTGTTTCAATTTTCCATAGTGGGACTACTGTTCCAATGGACTTAACTTGACATTGAGCTTGGGGGTCCTCTGCCATCAGGACCTCCTGGGAATGCTTTGTTTGCCTATTTATTTTTTGGTATCGGTTTTCTAACTGTGATCACCAAACTCTTTTGGAAAATGTAATATAACTGAGGTGGTAAGATTAAAAAAAGGAGAAGAGAAAGAGAGAAAAGAGAAAGATGCATTTTTAGTGGTGAAAATCCCAAAGGAAGCTCAAGTGCAGCACAAACCATATTTCCTTGTTAGTATTCAGCTTTTTCGATAGATGACAATGGTATGATGTTTGAAGCAGAGTGAAAAAAGATGATGGAAATAGTAATAATCATTAAAACAGGAGACAAAAACACTGGAATAGGCTAGTGTCCTCTGTGTCGGGAGCAGGGGAGGCTAAATATCTGTTCCTGACAGTCAGATACATCAGGTTGCACAAATTATAGGCTTTTACCAAGAGAATTTTGGAGCAAGATTAAGGTTCCAATATGAATTCCTTCTAGTGACAATTATCAGTTTGAAGAAACTGTATTATTCCTTGCAGAAAGAGGACACCTATCTCAGGTCACTGAATGCTCAGTCTTTTAGTTGTGCTTGAACCATCCTGTGCAGCAAAATGCATGCCTGATTTAAACGGCTACAATGGAGGCAGGCATTTTTAGAGAATGAAAGTGGAGGTATGCACAAGCTCTTAAGACTTTAATCCTGTGTGTGTGTATATATCTATATATATCTATATATATCTGTGTGTGTGTGTGTGTGTGTGTGTGTGTGTGTGTGTGTGTGTGTGTATGGGAAGAAATAGCTAGCCTGAAGAAAGAAATACGAACAACACATCCTATTTACATCTGTGTCCTTTAAAACATAATTGCTTTGTCTTCAGTTATTCTTGAAGAAGGAGAATTTTCACAATTAGAGGTCCCCTCCCCCTGAAAAGAGATGTCAGTCTCTTTTCTCAGTTTTAGCGATTAAGTATGTGGAATTCTTTGATGTTTAAATTTTAATTTCTTTGTTGCTATTATTTTAAGGCTTTGAAGTTTACTTTGAAGCATTTTATATCTTATTTCCTAGTAGTTTAGTAGGGTGTCTTTGCCTTACAAGGAGACTAATGAAATGAAAGGTGTTATTTGAGTGGAAAAAGAGAGAGGAATGGAAAATGGGGAAAAGCCGTAGCTGGTTATCATTGAAGGTACCAGAAAGGGCTAGAATGAAAAAGAAAAAAAAAAAGAAATAGATACCAGGCATACTTACAAGTGATGTTGGATGAATGTAGCCAAGTGTGTGTGTTGGGGGGAGGCAGGTATTATGAGGATATTGTTGGTTTAAACATACTTGGTTTCAAGAAGCCCAGGATTCTGTTCTTCTTACACTGAGACTTTGTTCTTCAGGGTTTTTTGTTTGTTTTTGTTTTATTTTGTTTTTGTTTTTGTTTAGTAGGGTTTTTTCTTTTTATTTTCTTTCTTTCTTTCTTTCTTTCTTTCTTTCTTTCTTTCTTTCCTTCTTTCTTTTTGTTTGTTTCTCATGGGACTTTCACTTTTTTTAGTGTTTTTCTGCACATGTACAGTAAAGAAGATATATTTAAAATTTTTTAAATATTGAATTTAAGTTGGAGCAGAGAGCATTTGCTGTAGGTCTTTGTGGATGAAGCCTAAGCCATATTTCCCACAGTATCTTGGAAATGGTGTTCTGACACAGAAATCACTAGGAGTCAACTTGCATTTATCTCACTGGGGATAAAGGACCTTAATGGGGAAAAATTGATTTCTCAGTGGAGAGTCAGGGTCTCAAAGTGTGCTCTGATAATAATGCTCAGGGCTTGGTGGTGAGGCATAATGAGATGTCAGTCAACAATGTGCCTTCCCTTACTACTTCTTCAATTATGAAGCAACTCTGTTTCGGTATAGATATAACAGCACTGCGCGAGGAGGAGAGGGCATCATTACACCTGTGGGTAAAGCCCAGCATGGTTCTGTGTATTCAGAGGACCCAGAGAACATAGCAAAGCTGCAGGATAGTAATGGCCCATCCTCCCAGAAGTGATGTGGTCTTCCTATTGGCAAGATCATGCCATAGTAGAGGCCAGTTTCCAGACCAGCAGAACAAGCATTGGAGGTACTGTCATTTGTGAGAGATGCTGCTTGTACCTTTGGAAGTTGTACAAAGTCTCGCCTTTGCAGAGAAGTCAGAACCCTCATTTTCAACAGAGGTTTCATGATGCAACAGCAGTTGAGACCAGTTGGGGTAAAGCATTGCCTTAGAGACTCCACCCAGTAGTTGGTTTAGTACTTTGTGGGGCTTGGATGCCATGGAGTGCCTCTGTGTCAGAAATGTCAGGCACCAGATGAGGCTATATAGACCTTAAATATATTCATAAGAGAGTGGAAACAGGGGAGGAGGAAAAATCAGAGGCCCCAGATGGTCATGACATCATATGGGAGCTTTCCTGGAGACTGCCAGGAATAATTGAGGGTGAGGGTGGGGTGGAGTGGTAGTTACGGTGCAATTATCAGGCAGTAATGAGTGAGCTCTCCAGCCAAACAACATTGTATTTTTTAATGTAACTTGATTTCATCCCTGCCTACCTCATTTTTTTCCCCCTCTTACCCCTGATCAGATTGGAGAGACCCAGTGAAATGTATCATGTGCAACATTGGTCACCTGGCACTACTCATATTTTGGGTGGGAATGGACCCAAAATTCCTTGCAGTTGACCTACATTATCAGGAAGAGTTGGAAAATCTTCCTTCAATGCAGGAAAACAACTGCTTTGAAGTTTCCAAGTTTTTACATAGGATTCATTTTCTTCCTTTGATACATAAGTTTTAACAAATATTTTGCTGAATAACCAGTTAGATAAATTTTTGGAAATATTTGAAAACATACTGCTTTGCAGTTTGGGTCAAATTTAAACATGACAGAGTAGAAAAAATCTCATTCACCGTATAGCCTAATACTCAATATTAAATTCCCAGAGACCATCATCTTCAGGCAATATTTATTAATTTGATTCATATAAGGTGTAAAGCCAGCTTCTTATCAGTTCTTTCAGATGTTATAGTTTTGCTAAACCTAAAAATATTACTGAAATATCTGCTTTTAATTCAAAGAAGTTCTATGACATAAAATTATTAGAGAGAACATTATAATTTTGCCATAGAGTCAAGGTAAGAATTAACTAATTATCTTCTCTGTTTTCTGGAAACTGTTTCTCATGACAGGGAAGAACAAATATTAGATAGTTGGACTGTGCTTTTTTGGCTCAAGAACAAGTGCTAATGTCTCACAGGAGGCTGAGCAATGTTCACAAGCCATCCACGGTATGATTTATTTTTATGACTTACTGACATATGTTATGGGCAATGGAATGGGATGTCTTCTTTTTTCCCTGTGGCTTGTTAAGTATTTAAATGAGCAGAAAAACCATGCATATCCTTCCTCCAGGAGCCCTGTGGGTCATGCTTTTTCATCTTTCTCCTTATTGAAATAGACAAGAATGGAAATGTTTGCAAATGGGGCTTTCTTCCTAATTTAGCAAGGTTCAAGAAAGTGCTAACTTTCTTCCAAGTATTATCTCCAAATACTCTTTATGCAGATTCATTTTCTCGCGTTAGAGTTTACAGGACCATGGGCCATGGAAGAAGTTTAGATATCTCTACTTCCTCTACCTACTGTTATTCACCTCTCAGATCTATCCAACTTGTAAATTGCTGACTTTCCTATTCTGGAACTTAAGAATTATGAAGAAAAAAATAAAACCACTCAGAAAAAAGATGTCCCCAACTGAGTCAGTGTCAATTAAAGGGACTACCTGATGCAAATACCACATCAGCATCAATTTTGTCACTTGAGAATTTTAAGATCAGAAGCAATTACATTCAATAGCACCTTGTTTTTATGTGTCTACCCTTCATAGCCTTGGCTAGTAAGTCCGCCTGCACCATAATTTACACTGACATCTAATTTCAGTGGATCTGCAAGCAATCTAACAGAAGATGGAGATACCAAGAGGAGAGGAGTCCAACTTTATCACTGCAGACATAAAGATTCATTATTTTTGCCAATTTCAAAAGTGAACATTATAAATATCTATGCTTTTCCCCTCTGTTTTGCATATCTCATTACTTGAATTATTTTATATTTTGGGGAAATGCTTTCTGCATAAAACTAGATGATTAAACACTTTATCTAAGGTTACAAAAAAACCCACCTAAGTATGGTAACTACTCCAATTATAGATTTTTTTCTGTCTTGGGAGATTTGCCACAGAAAGAACCAACACTAAGACCTTATTTTAAAAAAATATAGTTACAACACGAAAGTTCTACTTTGTGATACACACTGTTTGGAATATTTACCCAGATCATAGCAATTTTCCTCTTCTGAGGATGGCACTTATACAAGGAAAGGGGCTTTG
The DNA here is from genome assembly GCF_023721935.1 of Panthera uncia. Taxonomy (NCBI): domain Eukaryota; kingdom Metazoa; phylum Chordata; class Mammalia; order Carnivora; family Felidae; genus Panthera; species Panthera uncia. The sequence continues at coordinate 10,235 of NW_026058661.1, forward strand.
AGAGGCCATCCTGGGCCCTAGCTCTCTGTGACCCCCTCCTTCCTGACTGTGACTGATTGGCAATTGACTCAAATAAGTCTACTGAGAGTCCTTCATGGACAGTTTTAAAAATTGAAAGTAGGGAGGAATTTCAGTCCTTTGATGGTGAGACCACTAGATGAGTGGCTTGGAAATTGAAGATTTTATGTTACTGAACATTTGGAAGGAATAGGTACGGAGTAGATTAGGGTTTCTCAAGTTTGATGCTATTGATACTTGTGGTCAACAAATTTTTATTGTGGATACTGCCTTGTGTATTATAGGATGTTTGACAGCTTCCTGGGCATCTGCCTGTTAGATTACAGTAGCATACCCCAATTGTGACAATGAAAATGGTCTCTGGCGGCCATGTGGGCTGTCCCCTGGGGAACAGTATTACCCCACCCCTCCATTGACATCCATCAGAGTAGAGGGAAACAAAGTCAAAACTGGAAATGGCAGAGAGTATCTTACATTGTCTTAGAGATATTTGAATTCTTTTTGTTTTTAAGCCTCAGATGCAACCCTCCCTTTCCACAGGTACACAAAGCAGATTTCTCTCTCATTTTTTTAATCTGTTCTTATTCCCTTGGGTGCCTAGGTGGCTTAGTGAGTTGAGCATCCAACTCTTGATTTCGGCTCAGGTCATGATCCCAGAGTCCTGGGATTGAGCCCCACTTTTGGCTCTGCACTGAGGATAGAGTGGAGACTGCTTGAGATTCGTTCTCTCTCTCTCTCTCCTTCTCTCTCAGCCTCCCTCTGCCCCTCTTTCCTGTTCATGCTCTCTCTCTCTCTAGAGTAAACAAAACAAAACAAAACAAAACAAAAAAGTTGAGTTGAGGTTTTGTCATTGGCAAATGAAATAGTCCTAACTGAAATGGTAATAGACTGTGGTAGATTAAGCTTATTTATTTTTAAGCTTATTTTAATTTGTTTTAATTTTTATTTTTTAGTTTACTTATTTTGAGAGAAAGAATGAACAATCAGGGGAGGGGCAGAGGGGGGGGAGAGAGAGAGAGAGAGAGAGAGAGAGAGAGAGAGAGAGAGTCAGTCCCAAGCAGGCTCCATGCTGTCAGCATAGAGCCCAATGTGTGGCTCAAACTCACCAACTGTGAGATCATGACCTAAGCCAAAATCAAAATCAAAAGCCAGAGGCTTAACCAACTGAGCCACCCGGGCACCCCTAAGCTTATTTTAAATGGCTGTTTTCACCAGGAAAATATATACATACTAGGAATACATTCTTATCTACCAACCCTCCCTCCAGTTTTTAGAAGCAAAGTTTTAAATTAAGATAATTTAAGAAGGAAGTGTGAGTGGATAGTGAGAAATGGGGGATGATTTTTTAATGGGTGCAGAGTTTTAGTTTTGCAAATGAAAAATGTTCTGTGGGTGCATGGTGGTGATGGTAGCAAAACAATGTGAATGTGCTTAGTGTCACAGACCGTATATTAAAAGATGGCTAAAATGATAAATGTTTTGTATATTTTACCACAAGTAGAAAAGAAAAGGTCAGTGTGGGAGAGGAGGAAAGAATTGGGTTGGGCCAGGTTTGGGTGATACATTCCTGATGAGCTTGTTGGTCAACAGATCATCTCGGAGCAGGGACACCACTCACAGTTTACAAGACTGACAGCATTTTGCCCCTGCCTGTGATGTTGTTATTCCTTCAGCAGTTGCTTTTGAAGATGTATTGAGGCACAGATGAAAACCTGAATTATTCCCTTTCAGTTTCTTTGTGTTTTAAAGCTATTTCAGGGCATCTTTGGAGATCTTTAGACCTGGTACTAACTACCACGTAGCAGAGGATTGCAAAGCTGTCTTGGCCATGTGTGGATTTAACTGACTCAGAATTCTGCATCTTAGGATTCACACTGTGAAGTTTTTTTCCTTTCCTTTCCAAAAATGTTTTGTCTTCTCAATTTCACAGGTTGATTATTTATAGCTAGAGGCATTTAGGGCTGTACCCTTAAGACACTGAAAACAGGCAAGTGACCATCTGGGGTCTCTAATATGGAACATAGATTGATTCTACCCATGAAGGGGAAAAGAGTGTCTATAGGCACAGATAGGTAAAAACAACCATATCAGAGAGGCACTAGGACCAAGAAGAAGAGAGAGTGTTATGGGAATCATATAGGAAACATGTGAGGGACATGTTTATTTCATTCAGAATTCTTCCTGAGGTATCTTGCTCTGTTAATGTAACTTGAAATAGAATTTATAATCCCAGAAAATGAATTTTTTACAGCTAAAACATAACACACACACTGATTCCTTGCTTTGAGTGGCTGATTAGAAACTGTTTGCATTTAACAGAAGTTAAAAGGCTCTAAATGAAGCTTTTGGGGGCAGGTGGAGGGAAGGCAGATTTATAAAGCTATACAAAGTCCCTTAACTCCTTAATCATTTAGACAGATAGTCAATTTTCTCAACAGAGGCCATCTTTTGCCCTTAAATTTGCAGATGGAATTGGCGATCAGGCAGTAATGCCACAATCAAATTTCTCTAAGAGAAAGTGAATAAACCCAAAATTTTTATGAAAGGAGCAAATGAAGACAAGAAAAACAAGTAAAAAAAAAATACCCATCAGATTTCCTAATCAAGTTGATCTTCCCCAGTACACAAGTATACTAGAAATCAAGGAAAGTCTTTAGGACAACTGAAATATTTTCCATATATCCACCTTTAAAGTATAATTATTAAATATTCTGTATTTCTTATGCCATATATACAAGGCATGAGCACAGTTAAAACGATTGAAGTCTCATAAGTATCTCTTAGACCAAGAATTCTTCAGTGCAAGCATTTCTAAGAAATATTGGGGTGCACAAATTGCTGTTATGTCACTGAAAAGATGGGACACAATATCACATCTAAGGCAGTGTGGCCAAATTATCAGTGTTACATATTTGTTTTTATACCCATTGCCATCTCTCATATTTATAATCTTAAGCAACGTGGTATTTTGGTGAGATAGTTAACTGGTGGGTTTTGTCAGGATCTACTTGTTGGTCTTTAATTAGAAAAGTCCTTCACCTGTGTTTTCAAGGGAGTGGGTGTATATTTTATGAGGGAAAAAATAGACTCTGTGTAAGTTTAAATACAGCCCAACATGGAGGCTTAAAGAGATGAGAAGAGTTTTAACTTCTGTTGGACCATGGACATTTTTGAGAATCTAGGATAATCGTAAAATTTATCACACAAACCTTAACACTTTGAGATTGTAAAAAGTTGGTACCTTTTTATGGGGTCCAATGAATAACCAATTATTTCGACTTAAGAGGCATAAATAAGAATCATCCCGGGCAAACCGGAAAGTATATCCATTGTAAGAATTTGTTGAAAATTATGGACCCATTTCTCTGAAAACAAAAGTGCTCATGCATTCACACTACATGTTTTTTACATATCATTTTGCAGAGTTCACATCTTCACATTAAGAACTCTTGGACGCTGAGTAATATGTAGAATTGTCGAATCACTATATTGTACACATGAAATTAACATGTATGTTAGCTATACTGGAATTAAAAAAAAGAAAGGAGTCTTGGACTAGATGCATTCATCCAACATTTATTTGTTGTTTGTCTGCTTTGTCTCAAGCACTGTTTTTATGTTGGAGGTATAAGGCTGCACTAAATTAAAATTCCTGCCTTCCTGGGATTTACATTCTGTTGGGATAGACTGATAATGTGGTAGGCAGAATTCTAAAGGCGGTTCCCCAAGATTCCCGTCACATGGTTATTTAATCAAACCTGAAACTAGATCCTGCTGTGGAGGGACTTTGCCCATGTAATTAAGATTAAGGGTTTTAAATAGGGAAAACAGCCTCGATTATCCAGGTGGGCCCAAACTAATCACAGGAAGCTTGAAAGGCAGAGAACTTTCTCTGGCTGGAGTCCGTAATGGGGCAGAAGAGGAAGGCAGGAGTGATGAGGCTGAAGTGATAGGTAAGGAGATTGGATGCCCAAGAAAAGCTAGACTGTCCACTCAGCTTTGAATATAAGGGGTGGAGGGACATGAGCCAAGGAGTGCAGGCAGCCTTTGGAAGCTGAGGAAGACTTTGGGCTGACATCAAAAATACATCAGTTAAATAACATCATGGAACTGAATTCTGCCAACAGCTTGAATAAACTTGGAAGCAGATTCTTAGAGTCTCCTAAGAGCCCAGCCTGCCAACACCTTGATTTCAGCCCCGGGAGACCTGGAGCAAAGAAGCCCCCTGGACTTGTGATCTACAGAACTGTAAGATAAGTTTATCTTGTCTTAAGCTGTTATGTTTGTGGTAATTGGTCATGATAGCAATAGAAAACTATTACAGACAATAAACAAGAAAAATATTTGCTGGTAGGTTATGAATGCTAAGGAGTAAAAATAAAACAAAGGGAGATATTAAATGGGAGAAGGGATAGCATTTTATCTAGAATTTCCAGGGAAGGCCTTGCTAAGAAGGTGATTTTTGAGAAAAGACCTAAAGGTCATGAGAGAGTTAGCTGTGAGCATATTGGGGGGAAAAGCGTACCATACAGAAAGCACAGTAAGAGCAAAGGCGCTGAGGCAGGAGCAGGTTGATTGTGTAAGCAGGGAGGCCAGTGTGGTTGGGTCAGAGTGAACTCAGGAAAGAGTGCAGGAGATGGGGTACAGAGAATGGGGTCAATTTTGTGAGGGCCGCATAGATGCTCACGAAGATTTTGATATTTATTCTGAGTTTTAGGAGTAACAAGAGTGTTTTGAGCAAGGCAGGGAGTGCCGTGATCTGACGTGTGTCTTAGCTGGGTCATTCCGGCTTCTGTTTTGAGAGTAGACTATAGGGAGGCCTGAGTAGAAAAAGGAATATTGGCTTGAAGGCTACTGCAAAAATTTAAGCAAGGGATGATGCTGGCTTGGACTTAGCTCTGGGTAGTAAGAGTTGGAGAGAAATGGTCATGTGTGATTTATTTTAGAAGTAGAGCAGTCAGGATTTAGAGCTGGTTGTCCATTTGTGGAGGATGTGTGTAAGGGGAGATGTGTTTTTCATAATGTTCGTGATAAAACAAAGATTATAGAAGGTGGCGATCAAAGGGGAAATTGTCCAGTATTTTGGAGGTTTCAAAATTATTTTATAATACACTTATTGCGTATTAATTTGGCATATTTAACTATGTGTATATGTGTCCATGGGAGAGAATCTCGAATGTCCACACTATGATTTGGTTCCCTCGGCACCTGGCCTGAGGTGCTGGCGTGAAGGGCTTTTTCCGGGACTGTAAGCGTTCCTTCAGGAGAGGCGGAACCTCCGCAGACCCAGTACTGCTCCTGCAGACATTCTCAAAAGAGGACAGAGATAGGCCGTTCAAATGCCTTAAAAACTGCGCACGAAGTGAGTCAGCAAGCATAGAAATGACCCAAACCATGAAACACAGACCAAGTTTTCAGAAGTTTGGCAACTTCAGTGCTGGAACGTGAGAATTTGGTGGAAATGTCAGATAGCGTGGAACTTTTTAACCTAGAAAGGTAAAATCACAGGCATGATTTAATAACTTGACCTGAGCGTGGAGAACATCACAGCTTAATAAGTGGCGGCAGTTCCGCTGTGTACCCGCAGGAGATAACCCTGGGGATCTGGGTCAGCTAGGAGGCAGACCTTCCTGGCAGCAAGGATTATTAAATAATGGAAGGAGTGCCTGAGGAGTCTCTGGAGGCATTTTCCTTCAAACACCTGAGGGACAGAAATTCTGGCGAGATGGTGCTGGATCTCTCCACAAGATGGCAATCGTGGGTTGACTCCAGTTTTTGTTTTCTTTTGATAAAAATATCTACAAAGTTTACACTTTGGCAGGAAAAAATAAAAAACTGTGACTTATGTTTCAGTGTCATATTTTGTATTATATTATCTATGGATGAGTTATATTTCCCCAAACCTCCATTTCTACTTAGGGATTTTTAAAAACATATTATCCTGTAAGGCCAAGGCAGGCATGTTGTAATATTAGGGTGGCAAATATCCCTCCCTGCCTTCACATGCCAACACTGGAACATTGATCTTCCTCACAGAAAGCTTGAAGAACAAATGAGTTTCACATGCCTTAGAAGCCTTAACTGAGGTCCTGTTTGAAACTTGATAACCTAGAATAAAGTCAGTTAGAAACCTGGATGTTTATTCAAACAGTAAGAAATTAGGATTTAGGTCAAGGGATGTGGAAATAGTATGTTTTATTAAATGCTCTCAAAGAGTCGGTGTTTGTTTAAGAATTAAGCATTTTAGTTCTTCACATTTGAGATGGAATGGCTCTGATTTAGAATTTGCAGGAGAAAGCCTTTTTTTTAAAAATTATTTAATACTTCCGCCTCATATAGGGGTTACACAGTTTCATGTATTTAGGGAGTAGTTCTTGCAACCTGATTCATCTATAATACCTTTATTCTCTGTTTTGTACCTCTATTTTGCCTGATGGTGAAAAACAGAACAAAATGTCAGTTATTGGTATATTCTATCAGTTCAGAATTTTCTCTCTTCTTCCTGGAATTAGTTCTGGGGTGTCAAAACAGCATCAGAGAGGATATCTGTTTCCTGGAACTTGTGCGTATTGTTTCTCTAACATGAACATTGATGCATTTGGGCCTGGGGTTGGCCCTCCATGTTGGCCTCCAGGGAAAAGTCATGGTTCCTGCCATTTCTCTAATCACACAGCATCCCCTCATTGAAACCGTAAGGCTTATTGGGTCAGCCAGCTTGTTCGTAAGCTTCTCTTTCTCAGCTAACTTCCTTTTTCATTGAAAATCTGGATTCTCTTCCATGTTCTTAAAGGGCACTCGTTGGGTCAGGCGTGTTCTGCTTGAACACAGCTCACTGTAGTGGCTATTCTGGCACTGCTATTTTGCAGTCAGTACAGTTGCTGGCGGTGGGGGAGGGTGTGTACTATGTGTGTTGCAGCTGACAGGGATTTGGGTCCTGCCTTTATAACCTCCCCTGAGGACTGGCGGTTTCTGACCTTCATAACACAGATCTCTGTGATGTTTTCTTTTTCTCCATCTCTTTACCTGTGCCCTTCACTGCATGACCTATAATCCCCACTGCCACATCTGTACATCTGTTTCAGCTACTGGCTCGTCAATTTACAAATCTGGAAAATTGTATGGGGAGGAGGTGTTTAAATTGGTTTGCCTTCCTTAATGGTTCTGGAAAATGGTGAATCGGTGCTAATGCAGGACACTTGGGGTGGTGGAGAACAGACTATATTATTGTTTGTGGCTAAGAGACACTGACCAGTCCAGCATCCTTCAGTTCCTAGTTGTATGACCTTGGATGACTAAAAAATAAACTTGATGTCAATTTCTGATGCATAAATGTATGACATAAGATCTTTTTCCTGTTTAATTTAAAATAATTATGTGTAGGTAAAAACCTAAATTAAGAGAAAAAACTCTAAAAACTGGGTTTCCATTATTCCTTAAGGTAGTTTATATACAAACTCCACAGCTTGAAAGAGGCATGTAAAATTTGGTCATTAAAAAAAAATTAATGTTTATTTATTTTTTGGTGGCAGGGGAGGGGCAGAGAGAGATGGAGACAGAATCTGAAATAGGTCCAGGCTCTGATCTGTCAGCACAGAGCCGGATGCGGGGGTCGAACTCAACAGCTGGGATATCATGACCTAAGATGAAGTCAGATGCTTAACCGAATGAGCCACCCAGGCACCCACAAATTTGCTCACGTAAAAAAAATTTTTTTTTAATGTTTATTTTTGAGAGAGACACAGAGTGCAAGTGGGGGCGGGGGAGGATCAGGGAGGGAGACACAGAATCTGAAGTAGGCTCCAGGCTCTGAGCTGTCAGCACAGAGCCCAATGAGAGGCTGGAACTCACGAACAATGAGATCAGACCTTAGCCGAGGTCGGACACTTAACCGACTGAGCTGCCCACATGCCCCCAAATTTGCTCATCTTTTTATTAAAAAAAATTGTTAATGTTTATTCATTTTTGAGAGACAGAGAAACACAGAGCGTGAGCAGGGAAGGGGCAGAGAGAGAAGGAGACACAGAATCTGAAGCAGGCTCCAGGCTCTGAGCTGTCAGCCCAGAGGCTGACCCAGGGCTTGAACTCACGAACTGCAAGATCATGACCTGAGCCGAAGTTGGACACCCAACCAACTGAGCCACCCAGGCGCCCCACATATTTGCTAAATTTTAATGGCCTCACTACAAGAATTGTGTGTAAAAATCAAGTCTTTTCTATATTCTCCAACTGAAATTGTCATAAAATTATGTTAAGCAATATTCTTTTCAGTACATCTGGGCATATGATTAAATTCTTCTTTAATTAGATTTTTAAAAAGAGAATAAAGAAGGAAACAGGGATCAATTCAGGCAGAATGAGGGGACAAATGATATCAGAAACCATAAATAAAATTGTTACAGATGGCACTATAGATGTTGAGAGGGTTCTCGATATAAATATTTAAGTGTACATGAATTTCACATGGCTAATAATACATTAGTATAGTCAAAATTATATATTGCAAACAGCACTTATGTGCATAACAACCCAGTGCTCCTGTAACACAGTATTCGGTACAAAAACTTTCTTTCAGTGTAAAATGTCAACTTAGGTTTCATGAAGTGTGCCAAAGAGGAGTTCCACGTGTGCTTTGTAATAAGTGAGTTTCGCCTGCAGCTACTTTCCCACAGTGCTGCTGCATCGCATGTGTCCTCGCCTCTGTATGAGGGAAATGACACCGAAGCAGTTAGGGAGAGAGTCACCTGCCCAGCTCGACACAAGCACCAGCTCCACAGGGTTTCACTGGAACATTTATAGAGTTTTAGATGGTGGCCACCGCCAGCGCTCTGAAGATAATTATAATAAGTGAATTTTGTCTGGAAGCCAAGGAAAGAATCTATCTTGGCATTGAGATAAAAGACGATGACTTTATTGTTTTACCAGCCAGTGCACTTGCAGTTGGAATCTGTGGACGCAGTAGGGGATGGAAATCGTGCTCTCCCTCCCATGCCTTTCTGAACCCAGAACAAAGCAATTACATTTTTAGAGGAAACCATTTAGAGGACAACCAATTTCACTGCAAGCATCCTGGAATCCAGCAGCTTAACATGGCTCTGATTGGAATGACATCTCTAAAATTGTATCTCTGCTGCTGTGTGACTCCTAGTGTTTACTATAATTTGGTGGCAGAAACCATATGACTTAGTGCCTACTGTGTGCATCCCCTGTGGTGGGTTGTCGCCTTCCTGGTGTGCGGCTGCACCGTGGGAGGAAGCCAGCCTTGAAGTGGGTTCCTCCAACAGACAGGAGGAGTGTGGGGAAAGAAATTTCCTCACAACAGTGGAGGGGACAAGGGGCTAAACTCATTATATGACCCTGATTGTCCAGTGTGACCCTTCTGAAACAAGACTTTTCATTCTTTGAGCAAAAGGGTAATTTTACCAGATGTAAATTTTTTTTTCTCTGCAAAGCTGGTCAAGAAATGACATAGAAGTAGTTCTGAAGTAAATTCTGATGGCTTAATTGAAGCTAATGCAATATTTAATTGTCATGCATTATCAGTCTCAGTAGTACTGTTGCTTTGTTCCAACTCGCAGTGCAAATAACTTGTTGAGAGTGGAGGCATAAATGTGATGTGAAAGTTCCTGTAACAGCAGCTTTCTATTGATTTGGAAGCAAGTATTGTGGTTTGTTGTTGTTGTTGTTGTTGTTGTTGTTTGGCTATGTATAAAACCTACATTTTCGGGGCAATGGGAATCATTTAGATATTACTAAGGCATCAGGTATTTGAGTGTCTGAAAAGTTAGTTGTTGCTTCAATTTATGTAAGTTAGATCTTTTTCACATTGATTTGTTTTATAATCGTGGGTTATTGCTTGGGTACTCAGTCTTAAAGTAATGTTAGCTTCTGAATTTAATAAAACTTACAATAAAATATAGGCAACAATATATTTTGAAGTTTGATGATCTTTTTGGTGCTCTTTTTGACAAATCTAAATGTCAGACCAGTTGAAATCTCTTCATAGGTGACCATTGATGACTGCTCTTGCCCTAGTGCCTATTTCAGTCAATGCAGAGTGCTTGTTTGCTGCTAATATGAGAAGCCACTCAACTGAGAGACCATACACTGTCCTCGGGTTTGGGCAGGGAAGAGCACCCTGGTTCTCATGCTTGTGAACATGCTTGTGGGTTTTTGTTTGTCAGGTATATTCACTAGCCTCCTTCATGACTTACAGGTGGATTTAGTAAGTATCTCTGAGAATTATAATATTTCCATCAGCTACTTCAGGAAATCTATGGTAACATGTTGTAAAAGGTATGACTTAAAGTCTTTAAAAATCTTGTCTTGACATTTTATGTGGCACAATGGGAAGTAAAGTAAATGGAATCCTAACATCGTGCTTTCCTGGGTGTTGGGAAGGAATCAAACAGTACACATACTTTTCATACATATTTTCCTCTTACTGGATAAGACACTTAGAGATACTGCTTGCTTTTCTTTCCTTTTCTTTCCTTTGCTTTCCTTTGCTTTCCTTTTCTTTCCTTTGCTTTCCTTTGCTTTGCTTTGCTTTTCCTTGCTTTTCCTTGCTTTTCCTTGCTTTTCCTTGCTTTTCCTTGCTTTTCCTTGCTTTTCCTTGCTTTTCCTTGCTTTTCCTTGCTTTTCCTTGCTTTTCTTTCCTTTCCTTTAACACTGAGTA
>NW_026058662.1:0-2274 GCF_023721935.1 Panthera uncia
GCCTGGGCACCAGGGATCCAGGAATCCAGACAACAGCAACCCCCCCCCACCAGGAGTCCAAGCCGCTCCCTCCACCCAGACTTAGTCCCCGCTTCCACCCTCCCTATTCAGATCTAAGAACTGTGGCTCCTAGTCCCTCCTATGCCAGACCCCAGACCCAGCTGCTAATTCACAAGGCAATTTTGACGAGTGGGGGGAATATACCAGCTTTATCATGGGGTTAACAAGCCCACCTGAGGTAGGTGCCGGGGTGTGAGAACTCCCGGGCACACACAAGGGCAGGGGGCTGTCGCCTGGGGACCCACTCCAGGGAGGACTCAGAAAGGAAACCACAGCCCCAGGACGCACCCAGACAAGGTGACCCACTGTCCCAGTTTGTTTGGGACGGGGGCTGCCTGAGACCTGGGACTTTCACTGCTAAAACCAGGCCAGTCTAGAGCAAACCACCCTGCATTGGTCACCCCACAACAGACCTGACCCAAACCCCAGGTTGCCCGCCTGCTGGCCATGTGACCTGAGGCAGGAACTTCCCCTCTCTGAACCTCCAAAGCCCTAATCCTTCAGGCTTCCTGCAAAGCCCCGGAAAGTGGGTTTACCAAGGGCTTGCCTGAGTGGGAAAGGGATTTCACCTGAAAAGGCAGCCTGATAGGCAAGGCCTAGGGGGATGACAAAGAAGGGGGCTCAGCCTGGAGAGCAGGGCCAAGAGCCCCTGAGGAAAAGTCCAGGAGAGCCCAGGCCTGGACGGTGGCAGAGGAAGGGAAACAGAAGCCTGAGGCCCCTCTCCCCTGGGCTTGCCCTGTACTCTGACACCTTACAAGGCTCAGGGAAGGAGGCCCCTCCTCTGGGTGGTAGAAAGCATCCTCGCTAGCACCAGGGACTCTGTAGGGGACAGGCCTGGGGGTCAGGGAAGAGAAAAAGAGGACAGGTAGCAGTTAGACCAGGCAGCAGCCCTCCAGCTGAATGCCTGTGCTGCATCCTGAAGGGTTTTCCACACATCTGACCTCCCTCCTTCATTGGAGCCCTGCCACGGAGGGACTGACCTCTAGCCCTGTTGTACAGATGAGGAAACTGAGGCACAGAGAGAAAGGACGCTAACTTGAGGCAACAGTGCTAAGGAACTGCGATTTGAACCCAGGACCATACTGATTTTCCTGAACTGCTCCTCTCCTCTTCCTGGGAGACCTGAGAAGTGGGCCTCTTCAAACATCCCTGCCTCCCCAGTCAAGCTTTCCACAGGGTCTTTTCTGGTTCCATCAATGACCAAACTCTATGGGTTCTGGCGGGAGGAGAGGGCTGAAGACTGGACCAGTATCAAGAGACAAGGAGGGAGATGGTCTCAGGGATGAGACAAAGGGTGGTGGCTCTTCTGTGGCCAGTCCTATCCCTGGTGGTCCCACTGTGGGAGGATAGATAAATGCATCCAGAACCAAAGAGGGTCCTGCGGCATAAGATGGTCCTGGTTCTGGGACACACAAACACTGGAGGAGACAATCAGGGAGTCCTGGAAAGGCATGGGGGCCAGGTTATGGACGGAGACCAGCAGGGCTGTAGTACCCTTGGGAAGCTGACATACCCAGAGCCAAACAGATCACACAGTCTCTAGGAGAGAAGCTGCCAGATGCCCAGGAGAAGGCATCCGGGCAGAGAGAGCAAGATGACCAAGGATAGAGAGGCAGGTGCGTTGAGGCCCCCCAGGAAAAGGGCAAGGTTACAGGCACAGCCAAGGGAAGGGGCGGGAGGCAGAGAAGGTGCCTGGAGAAGGAGAAACGTCCCTGACACAAGGCCTACGGTGGAGAAAAGAGGAGGCACAGCCTCCAGAAAGAGAATGAAGACGGTCTGCGGGTGGAGACAGCAGGAGGTGCCCCAGACAAGGAAACGAGGTGGTACAAAGCCTAGAAAAACCTGAGCCAAGAAAGAGCATCCTTATACAGCAACAGATGGTACTGCCTAAGGGCGAGAAGGACTAATCGGAAAGCAGCAGCACGGAAGATATGCCCCTAGCCAAACAGGTAGTCCGGGCCAGGGGCCAGGGGAGGAAGCCCCACAGGCGCAGGCGCGTGCCTGCACAGGACGATGCTTGCTGCTCAGCGAAAGCGACACCGGCCTGGAAAGGGGAAACAGTGGGCTGGAGGACGTAGAAGTATTGCTAGAAGAAGTGCACAGCCTCGGGAAAGGTGGCAGCATTAGATGGCACAGGAGAGGAGACACAGAGACTACTGAAGGGTGCTCAGGGTCGGGAGAAGGCAGCGCGAAGTGACAACGACCGGGACCAGT
>NW_026058662.1:2674-6795 GCF_023721935.1 Panthera uncia
GCGCCGCCCGCCCGCCGGTAAGCGAGCGAGCGACCGCCGAGCGCCTAGCCCCGAGCCGCCGCCGCCACCGCCGCCGCCCGCCGCCGCCCGCCCGCCGGGGGCCGCCGGGAACTGCCGCTGGCCCAGAGCCGCCCGAGGATCTGCCTGCCCCCGCCCGGCGCGTCGACGTCACACGCCGCCCCGGGGCGCTCTGGGAAATGGAGTCCGTGAGCCGAAGTTGCTAATGGCAACCTTCGGGCCTCGCTCAGCCCCGAGGCACGCTGGGAAGTCCGCAGCTCCCGGGCAGCTGATGTAGGGGAGGGTCCCGGGAGCGCCGGGAAGCGGGGTCTCCGGGCTGGAGGCGCGCCCCGGGGTGTGCTGGGAAACGTAGGGACCAGTGGCACGGGGCCCGGGAGTCGGAAAAGATATAACGCTCATTTTCCCAGCTAATTCTTTGTGGGCTCTTTGGTCTGCTTGCTTCAACTAGAAATAGGAAGACAAGGACGTTTGTCTTCTGTCCGCAGTCATTACGCCCAGCGCCCAGAATGGAGCCTAATAGAACGCGACCGGAGATAGTTTCTGCATGAATGAATTACCATTAACTCATTAATTCCCGACCAGCACGCCCCGCAACCCAGAACTCCCGCGGGACAATTCTGCCTCTCTGGGTGACCGCCCAGGTCATGCAGGGAGATAAAATCTGTGGCCTTCGGTCCACAGCCCTAGAGCACGCCGGGAGGTGTAGTCCTCAGGGCCACGCCTCTAGTGACACGGTGGGTCCTAGGCAGAGCCCCAAACATCGCAAACCACCAGGATCAAGGGGAAGAGAAGCCCAAAGTCCCCTATAGTAACCCCTGGGTTACATCCGGGAAAGGAGCTCAAGGGGCGGGGTCCACAAGGACGCCCGTCCTTCTTGCGCTCGCACGGTGGGAAATGTAGTCCAGGCTCTACATCCTCGCATGTCATGCTGGGATTTGTAGTCCTGGGTGAGGCGTTCCACGTAGCACTTTCAAAGCAAGAAATAATCTTCACCTTAAGTGTCCTGTACCTAAATCCTGGATGGGAAAGATGCAGGCACTTCGAGATCGGAAGAAAGACCCGTACAAATCGTACAGAAAGGTGCTGAAATCTGGATAGATTTTTTTCCCAAGGGGTGTTGGAATTACCCACCCACTCCAAAGTCCTCGGCCCTGTAGGAAGATATAAACTACAAATCCCATGAGGTCTGCGGAACGCTGGCGGTAGAAATAAAGGGAATAGGTGTCCCGGTGGTTCTTGGGATGTGTAGTCCCTGAACTCGCACGCTTCCCACAGTTGTACACACCCATCCTCCTTCTGCAGGGGGCTTAAAAGACAAGCAGTAAATCAGCCCTACAGTTGTTACGTGTGGGTGTGTATGTGTGTGTTTCAGTGCCTGTGCACAACTGTGACACATTATAGCCTTGTGTTTTTGCGATCCGGTGTGTGCCAAGGTGCATGCTGTTTATAAGGACTCGTATTATGTCTGTAAGTGTTCATATAAATCTTCCTGTAAAGTTTTGTGACTGCGATTGTTTCTCTGGGGTATCTGCTGAACCCACACAACGAGGTGTGAGACGTGTTCCCACCATCAGCTCAATTAGCAATCTTTACACTGTTGTATTTAGGCTCCTGCCTCTATTTTAAAATTCTCTTCTGCTGCAATGGTGAAGAATTCCAGCTCTGATCTAGGCAATCATGGGTTTGATACTTGTCTCTGCCCACTTCCCAGTTGCGGGGTCTGGGGCTAATCTCTGCCTCCTGGGGTTGTTGAGTGTGTACATGTGATATCTGGTAGGTAGCAGACGTTGGCTGTGTACAGACTTCTACCTTCGTAGGCACTCGTTGAAGTTCTCTTCTTCCCTTTGCTTTTCGGTGGTGAAGGTTTTTTCACTTCCCAGGCCTGCTGTTGGCTCTCAAGGCTAACACTGGAATTGAAATGCTTAACCTTAGAAGTACAGGCCCCCCTCCCTGCTGGTGAAAATAACATCAGCAAGATAAGAAGAAGATGTTCCCTGCAATGGCAGAAAAAACAGACGCTGGTCTGCGTCATAAAGATGGTCCAGATAAAGGAATAAACTAAAGTATCAGGTTTACTCTGTTGTCCAGTGTGAAAACAGGACTAAGAATTTATGATATTTTAAAACAGTCCTTAGCAGAGTTATTTGCACAGAGGAAACTTTTAAATTTAAGGGAGAAATGTGCTGTGAAAGATACTGTGTAGCTGACCTTCTTGTGACTATCAGCACATCTCCTGGGCCCTCAAACTCACACCAACAGGAAGGAGGCTTTGTATTTGTTAACCATGCCAAGAATGGTATTCTCCCAAATATCATCCTCAGATGTGGGCACAGGGAGAAGCCCTTCCCTTGCAGGGAGTGTTGGGGGCCAAAATGAGTACAGAGGAGGGATTTTGCCCCAATGTGTAGAACCACGTTTTCCAGATCTGGTAACATATGATCTCTTTTCCTACCCAATGACTTCCATGTGCTTGATTCTCTTTCTCCTCTTTTCCTCATGGGAATGTTTGTCTGAATTGTTATTATTACAATCCCCTGCGCCTTCCCCATTGTGGATTTGTTAGGGAGAGAGGAACTGTGTATGCGGTTTACAGGATGTCAAACCAGTGGGAGGCACACCCAAGCCTGACTGAAGGGGCTGGTCTGACCCCAAGAGCCCGATCTGACCACCAAGACCCTGGGCTTTTGTCCTTGGGGAGTGGGTCAGTGTGTTCCATGTCCAGGATCTGTATATGTGGGTTGGGTAGTCAGAGGAGTGGAGCATGTCAGAGACAGCTAATTGCCTGCCCATAACTCTGTCTCCTCCTCAAAAATAGAGCACTGGTTGGGGCGCCTGGGTGGCTCAGTTAAGCGTCCGACTTTGGCTCAGGTCATGATCTCACGGTTCGTGGGTTCAAGCCCCACATTGGGCTCTGTGCTGAGAGCTCAGAGCCTGGAGCCTGATTCGGACTCTGTCTTTCTCTCTCTCTCTCTCTCTCTCTCTGCCCCTCCCTTGCTCACGCATTGGCTGTCTCTTTCTCAAAAATAAATAAACATTAAAAAAAAAAAAAAAAAAACCAGAACACTGGTTTTATTTGAAGTAGCAAAACACCCAGCTAGCTAAAGGGCGAGCCAGAGACCTAACCTTCTTTGCAATTAGGAGAGGCCAATAAGATGGGATTGAACATCGCTGGGTGGGGCTTCCAGAAAGGCTCTAGAAAGGGTCTCGGTTAGCTGAGAGGTGCACCTTTCTGGCCCTCAGCTTTCTGCTGTCTTCCCTTCCTGGAAGCGAATGTAACAGCTAGAGCTCCAGAAATCATGCTGTGACCACAGTGTGACCTCGTGGACGGAAGGAGAGCAGAAAAGCAGAAGGAGCCTCAGTTCTTGATGGCACTTTGGACCTGCCTTTCCTGCCCGGGACTGCCTACCTCCTTCCCTTAGGCCGTGTGTGAGGAAAGCAAACCCCCAATTCACCAGAACCAGTGTTATTTTGTGTCTCCCTTACCAGCAGCCAAACATAACTCCTGAATGACATTGTGGGCGTAGTGCTGGCATTATGATGGGAAGGGATCTGAGTCAAGTGCAGAAATGTGAAGAGGCATTCACAGGATGACCATGAAATAAATAAAATTCTGGGAGCATGACATTAGGCTGAAACGCATGAAAGAAAACCACCTATGTCCCTCCTTAGAGACCTCCAGGGGCACATGGGTGGCTCAGTCGGTTAAGTATCCGACCAGCTTAGGTCATGATCTCATGGTTCGTGGGTTCGAGCTCCATGTCAGGCTCTGTGCTGACAGCTCAGAGCCTGGAGCCTGCTTTGGATTCTGTGTGTGTGTGTGTGTGTGTGTGTGTGTCTCAAAAATAAACATTAAAAAAAAAGTATATAGAAAGACAATTGTTTTAAAAAGAGACAGAGGGGCGCCTGGGTGGCGCAGTCGGTTAAGCGTCCGACTTCAGCTCAGGTCACGATCTCGCGGTCCGTGAGTTCGAGCCCCGCGTCGGGCTCTGGGCTGACGGCTCGGAGCCCGGAGCCTGTTTCGGATTCTGTGTCTCCCTCTCTCTCTGCCCCTCCCCCGTTCATGCTCTGTCTCTCTCTGTCCCAAAAATAAATAAAAAACGTTG
>NW_026058662.1:6895-20863 GCF_023721935.1 Panthera uncia
CCCCCTCCCCCGTTCATGCTCTGTCTCTCTCTGTCCCAAAAATAAATAAAAAACGTTGAAAAAAAAATTAAAAAAAAAAAAATAAATAAATAAATAAAAAGAGACAGAGACCTCCATAAGAGACCACATGGAGAGAGGTCCCAGCCACCCCAAACGGGGCCACCCTAAGCCAACCATTCCCGCTGAGCCAGCAGAAGACCGTGGATGCACAAGCAAAAATCCCAGACAAGAGGCGTGCCTCCGTGGCCCAGTTGATTAAGCGTCCAGCTCTTGCTTTCGACTCACGTCATGATCTCACGGTTTGTGAGTTCGAGCCTGTCAGGCTCTGTGCTGACAGTGGGGAGCCTGCTTGGAATTCTCTCTGTCCCTCTCTCTCTCTGACCCTCCCCTGCTCACACTCTCTCTCAATCTCAATATAAAGAAATAAACTTAAAAAATTAAAAAAAAAAAAAGCCCAGACAAGATCAGCCATGCCCAGAAGAACTGCCCAGCTGAGCCCAGCACAAACTGCCAACCTCATAAGCTCAATGAAAGGTTTCCAAGGAGCGCCAGTCAGATGTGAGGTGGTTATTCTGTACAAGCAAACGGATACAGGCGGGCAGCTTCCAAGAGGCCCTCGAGTCCGCTGATTGCAAGCTGCGTGCTATGTGGATAGAGAAACTGGTTTCACTAATGTGCCATGTGGGGGAGGGTAGAGACTTAGATGTCCCGTATTATTTGTTTTCCCCTTCTTTCACATCGTAATAGAACTGCCGATTCAAAAAAAAATTGGTAGTGTTTATTTTTCAAAGAGAGAGAGAGGGAGGGAGGGAGACAGAGTGCAAGTGGGGGAGGGGAAGAGAGAGAGAGACACAGAATCCGAAGCAGGCTCCAGGCTCTGAGCTGTCAGCACAGAGCCTGATGCGGGGCTCGAACTCACAAACTGTGAGATCGTGACCTGAGTTGAAGTCAGACGCTTAACCAACTGAACCACCCAGGCGCCCCTAGAACTGCTGATTTTTTTTTAAGTTTATTTACTTATTTTGAGAGAGAGAGTACAAGTGGAGGAGGGTCAGAGAGAGAGGGAGAGAGAATCCCAAGCAGGCTCTGCACTGACAGCGGGGAGCCTGATGCAGGGCTCGAGCTCATGAACCTTGAGGTCATGACCTGAGCCGAAACCAAGAGTCGGATACTTAACCGACGGAGCCCCCCAGGCACCCCTGGAACTGCTGATTTTAAGTTGGGCTTAACAGTCCAGTGAGGACAAGCAAACAGCTACAGACGGCAACAGAGCTAAGTTCTGCCAGGAGGAAAGAATGGGCGGGGACGTGTCTGTCTCCTGCTTTGCCCTCCACGGCTGTCTGGAACCAGAACTAGGGGAGACATCACAAGGTCCCCGTCGACTCAAGCCCCCAGGACGAAAAGCCATAGGCCCCGGGGGGGCTTAAACAGAAACCATTCACTTCTCACCGTTCTGGAGGCTGGAAGTCTGGGTCAGGGTGACTGTGCGGTCGAGTTCTGGTGACAGCCTGTCACCTCCGTGCTGTGTCCTCAGATGGTGCAGAGACAGTGCTCTGGCCTCTTCGAGTACTCACAAGGACACTAATCCCATGACCGGACCTCCACCCTCATGACCTCATGGAAACTTGGTTACCTCTCAAAGACCCCACCTTCCACAAACCATCACACTGGGGATTAGGGCTTCAACTCACGGATTTTGTGGGGACATATCAGCTATGTGTGCGGGATCAGCCATCTTCCCTGAGCCACTGATATTTGGGATTCGGGGCCCAGAACCCAGGCCCCTATGTGCTCAGGAATGTGTGCCCATCCTAAAGGTCACAAAGGTGGGCACTGCTTTGTCACTACGAGCGGATCCCTCTCCAGTGAGCAACTTGAAAATTGTTTTGTTTGGGTTGGTTTTGCATTTTAAAATTCAGATATAGATCAGTTAAGCGTCCGACTCTTGATTTCAGCTCAGGTCATGATCTCATGGTTTGTGAGTTCGAGCCCCGTGTTGGGCTCTGCGCTGACAGTGTGGAGCCTGCTTGGGATTCTTTCTCTCTGTCTCTCTGCCCCTCCCCTGTTCACTCTCTCTCAAAATAAGGAAACTTAAGTAAACATAATGAATAAAGTAAATATAAGTAAATAAGGAAAATAAGGAAACTTAAAAAAAAACTTTAAAAAAACATAAAAATAGGGGTGTCTGGGTGGCTCAGTTGGTTAAGCGACCAATTTCAGTTCAGGTCGTGATGTCGCAGTTCATGGGTTCAAGCCCCACGTCGGGCTCCGTGCTGACAGCTCGGAGCTTGGGGCCTGCTTCGGATTCTGTGTCTCCCTCTCTCTCTGCCCCTCCCCTGCTCATGTTCTGTCTCTCAGCAATAAATAAATGTTAAAAAAAAAAAAGAAAATTAAAAAAATAATAAAGTGTACAGTTCAGGAAGTGCCTGGCTGGCTCTGTCAGTGGAGGGTGTGACCCTTGACCTCAGGGTTGTGGGTTCAAGCCCCACGTCGGGCTCTCTGCAGGCGGCACAGAGCCTGCTTTGGATCCTCTGTCTCTCTCTTTCTGCCTCTCCCCTGCTCATGCTTTCAAAAATAAATAAATATTTTTAAAAATCATAAAAATAAAAAAATAGAAATAAATAAAATGTTTTTTTTTTAAACTGTATAGCTCAGGGGCTTTTTATACTCACAAGCTGGTGTGTGATACCATCACCACTAAGGCATTTCCATCCCCTTCCCCCTCCCCCTCCCTCCCCGCCCCTGGAGAATCACGACTCCGCTCCCCCAGCCCCTGTAACCCACTCATCTACTTCCTGCCTCCGTGGATTTGCCCTCTGCACAAGTCATACAAATGAAATCACACAACCTGTGGCCTCTGGTGTCTGGCTTCCTTCACCCAGCGTCCCGTTTCTGAGACTGGTCCACACTGCAGCCGGTGTCAGGACCTCCTCCCGGTTTATGGCTGAATAAGACGCCTTAGCATGCATTCCTCGGTTGCTGGACATTTGCATGTGTCTCCACCTTCTGGCTGTTGTAATGTTGCTGCCGACATTTGTGCACAGTGTGTGTGTGTGTGTGTGTGTGTGTGTGTGTGTGTGTACGAACGTATGTTTTCAGTTCCCTCGGGCAGACCCCTGGGAGTAGAATGACTGGGTCATCCGTTAACTGTGTTCAGCCTCTCCAGGACCTGCCAGAGTGGTTCCCACACGCTGTGTGACATTCCCACCAGCAGGGGGGAGGCTCCACCTTGACACATCACCCTATGGAGTGTTGTAAGTCAGGGGGACCGGACAGGCTGGCTGCGGGGTAATAATGATAGAACTCGGTAAGTGTCTGTAAGCGGAGCATTTATTTCACACCGCAGAGACGGGACAGGTCCTCCCAGGGCTCTGGCTCCAGCCCCAGGGCCTCACTTCCAGCGGCCTCCAACGCGGCCCTTCCCTGCCCCCTTCCGGCTGTAGGAGAAGAGAGAGGGGGAGTCAGGCAGGACGGGCTCCCCCAGCGTCTGAGCTGGGCCCTGCCCCCAATTCAGGAAGTCCCCGCCCCCCCCCCCCCCCCCCCAAAAAAAAGTCCGGCTCTCCCTGCCCAGAGGAAGGGGCAGGCAAATGCGTTCTCCCGTCGCGGACTGGGGCGGTGGGCTTGATGGCCTAAGGCCGGCTCCCCCCGACCTGAGGGAAGTGATGTCCGTGGGTGCGCTCAGGGTGTCCCTGCGGAAGCTGATAAATGTTTAGCAGGACGGGCTGGGGGAAGGGAGGGACGGGTGAGTGAGCGTGGGTAGCACGCAAGATGGGTCAAGGCTGGCGGGAAGGACGCAGCCGGTGGGAGGCATGGAGAGAGGAACCGAGAGCCGGAGAAAAGGAGGCTAGGGACGCGGAAATAGTCACGGCCGTTACAGCGGTTACGGGCACTCGGGGCGGGCCACCCTGGGCACCGCAGGTTTTGACCGGCTTCCCCGGCCTCCCCCCATCACGGGCCGGGAGCACCGACCCCTGCCCCTGCGACAGCCCGGTGCGCTCCAGCCATCGTCCACCCTCCCTGGGGCAAGATCGCCTGCCCCACTTGACAACCCGGAGAAGGACACACAGAGAGAAAGGGACAGATGCCAAGAGGGGGTCGAGGGATTGGAGGGGAGCCACAGGGAAGGAAAGAGGAACCCCAGGGTTGGACAGGGGCGTGGGGCTCAGCGGCCCAGGCACACTTACAACTTCTGGGCGTGGCTGATGCGGTTGTACAGCACATTGATCTGCAAGGGGAGAGAAGGGGATGATGGGGCGGGGGCACGCCCGCCCACACGCCCGCCCACCCCTGCTCCGCGCCAGACACGCACGCACTCCCCTGCCTTGCATGGGACGGGCACCCATGCACGCATGCACGCCCCTGCCCTGCACCAAACACGCCCTCTCGCCCCTGCCCTGCGCCAGACACGCACGCATGCACGCACGCAGGCCCCTGCCCTACGAGGGACACGCCAGATACGCATGTACGCCTGCCTACCCCTGCCCTGCACCAGACACGCCCACCCGCCACTGCCCTGCGCCGGACACACACGCACACAGACCCCTGCCCTGCGTGGGACACGCACGCACGCATGCCCACCCCTGCCCTGTGCTGCCCTCCGTGGGACACGGGTCTCACCTCATACTTCTGCTGCTTCAGCTTCGCCATAAGGTCAAACTTCTCGGACTCCAGCTGGTGGATCCAGTCCGACAGCTCCTGGGCCTTCTCCCTGGCAGGGGCAGAAGGGCTGTCACGCACCGGGCCAGCCCACAGCCCAGAGAGAACGGTCCAAAGCCACACAGCCAGTCTCCTCTGAGTTGGGCGTTATTGGTACCATTTTGTTAAGAGGTGTGGCCAAAATATTCAAAGTGAACAGAAGAAAGGGGTTTTTAAGTCTCTGCCCCCTGTCTCCACATCCAAAAGTCATTTCCGTAAGGGAGAATAATGTCATGGTCAGGAACTCGGGCTCTGGAGTCAGGAAGCCCCGGTTCAAATCCCCTCTCTGCTATCTTCTGGCAAGAGTGATTCCCTAGGATCCTATTTCCCTCTCCATAAAATGTACACAAAAATCTGTGGCTGCCTGCTCTGTATCTCTTCTCCCTTTCTTCCTTAGACACAACCTTTGGCAACAGGTCCAGTTAAAAAGCTACTCTCCCAAATCTCCCTGTGCGTGAGAGGGTGGGGGTGACCAGTGGGGTGAAGGCAGTCATTAGGCATGGCTTCTGAGCAAGCCTTTTGTGGCTCCTTCCTTGCGACTTCTTCCTGCTGCTTGGATGTGTTGGCTGGAGCTCCAGCAGCCACATTGGACTATGAGGTGATTTTGAGAATGGAAATATGGGGCTAAATGTGGCAGAGCAGAAAAACAGGAGTCTGGGTCTCCAGTGATTTTGTAGAGGTCCCATACCAGCTATGGACTACCCTAGTGTCAGATTGCTTCTCTGTGACAAAATCAGCCTCTGTATTTTAGGCTGCTATGGACAGATCTCTTTACTAGAGGCCAAACTTATCCCTTTTTTTTTTTTAAGTTTATTTATTTTTGAGACAGAGAGAGACAGAGCATGAACGGGGGAGGGGCAGAGAGAGAGGGAGACACAGAATCGGAAGCAGGCTCCAGGCTCTGAGCCATCAGCCCAGAGCCCGACGCGGGGCTCGAACTCACGGACCGCGAGATCGTGACCTGAGCCGAAGTCGGCCACTTAACCGACTGAGCCACCCAGGCGCCCCCCATCACCCCATTTTATACCACAGCGAGCCCAGGGTTCAAATCCCAGCTCTCATGCTTGCACGCTGTGCAGCCCTGGAAAGCTTACTTAACCTCTCTGTGCCTCAGGTCCCTCATCTTTAACGTGAGGATAATGATAGGATCTACCTCACAGGGCCATGAGCCCTGCAGCCATCCCCTTCACTATCGTCGCCTCACCGACCTTTCCAGGCGGACCAGGTAGGCTGTGTCCTCCTATCCTCATTTTTACCAGTAAGGAAAGTGAGGCTCAGAGAAATTACCTCACGTGCCTAAGATCACTCAGCAGTGAGCGGTGGAGCAGGCACTGAGCGCTGCCGTCGGAGGCTGAGTTCCAGACCCTATCACTGTGCAGCCTCGGGGGTAGTGGGGGTTCCTGGCTACATGAGCCACGTCCCAGGCCAGAGTACGTCAAAGCACAAATGACGCCCCCGGAGGAAAAGTCCTCCGCAGCCTTCCCACTGACGGCTTATCATGAGGTGTGGGCTGTCGTGAACGGGAGGTGAAGGGGGAGGTAGAGTCTGGTGGGGCAGAGACGTGGCTGGAAAGTTCTCACCGGCACATCTGGCTTCGATTCAGAGAAAAGACGGGGCCTTCCTAAGTTTCCACAGGACATCAATGAGTCAACATAATCTCCTAAATTTGGGGGAGTTATCTCGTCTGGCCTTATTACCTCCCAGGCTCCACAAGTCACGGTACCCACAAAAAGTGGGTCCTATACCAGTGACATGTATCACAGGGAAGACAGCAAGGGGCCCAGAGAGGGGGAGACCCTTGCCCGAAAGTCACACAGCATGAGGGCTCAGACCCGGGCTTCTGCCCTCCCAGAGCTGGTCCCCTTATCTCCCTGTCTTACAACAAGCCCGTCCCACGCTGAGGCCCCCAGGACACCTACCGGAGTTGGTCTTCTCCCATGTGGTCGATGTTCAGAGGCTTTTTACGCTCAGACAGGATGCGTAGTTTCATCTCCCGGCCTGTCTGGCGCTTACCACGCTTTTGTTCTGCCTGAGGGGACAGAAGGGGAGGTGCTCAACTGTGGGACTGATCAGAACACAGGGCGCTGAGCTCCTCGCCACCTGTCCCTACACCCAGGAATCCGGGCCCCTGGCCCCTCTTCCCTCAGACCCAGGAGTCCCGGCCCCTAGCCCCTCCTCCCTCAGACCCAGAAGTCCAGACCTCCACCCCCCTCCTCCCTCAGACCCAGGAGTCCAGGCCCCCAGCCCCTCCTCCCTCAGACCCTGGAGTCCAGACCCCAGCCCCCTCCTCCCTCAGACCCAGGAGTCCAGACCCCACAGCCCCTCCTCCCTCAGACCCAGGAGTCCTGACCCCCAGCCCCTCCTCCCTCAGACCCAGGAGTCCCGGCCCCCAGCCCCTCCTCTTTCAGACCCAGGACCCAGATCCCCAGCCCCTCCTCCCTCAGACCAGGCCTCAGGCCCCCAGCCCCTCCTCCCTCAGACCCAAAAATCTGGGCCCCTAGCCTCCTCCTCCTCCCTCAGACCTCCCCTATCAGGAACCAGAAGTCTAGGCCCCCAGCCCCTCCTCCCTGGGAATGTAGACCTTAGGTCCCAGGGGACTGAACTCACCTTGACCAGGTAACCCCCAAAATGGGCTCCCATGTTGGATAGAACCTTCTTCTTTTTGGCATCATCCTCAGCCCGCTTCTTGGCTTCTTCTTCCTCCTTCCGCATTTTCTCCTCCTAAGGGAAGAAAGGGGTTAACCCCAAGGCCACCCTCTGGGGGGAGGGGTCTGAGATTCCGGTGGGGGAGGGGGGGCTCAGGTGTGAGTCGATGGAAGCAGCAATCAACCAGACCCAAGGCATGGGACAAAGTCAAGGTCAGGAAAGGCAAAAATGCAGGCATTCTGCTCCTGGCCCTTCCAGGCCTGGCTCTGTGACCACCTGCGGCTCTGTGATCACCTGCGAGTCCCTTTCCTCTCTGGTCCTTAATATCCCTCAAGCAAGAATTAAAATGCAAGGGATGTGCCTGCTTGTTTTCTACATTCCTGTAGCCTGAAGGCCGATGGTGAGGTTGCTGTGTGGCCTCAGTGCAGATACTCACCCTCTCTGGGCCTTCATCTCCCTTATTCTCAGGAGACAAGAATGTCTCAGAGGATGAAGGAGGGTAACTGGTGACGGGGTGGGGGGCTTGGGGCACCAGAAGGGGCTGAATGGCCTCGAGCCTGAGGAAGGGGTTCTGCAACGTCTAGTGACGGCATCCCCACGTTTCAAAGTCTGCACCGCATGCCCCAGAAACGGTGGCTTGCAGACCAACCCCTCTGCCCCCTGGAAGTGCTGGTGAGGTGGGCACGATGGGTTTTTGCAGGCCCCACCTGAATCAGTTTCCTCCTGCTGCTGTAATTGGCAAACTGAGGGGCTTAAACCAGCAAAAGCTTATCACCTTACAGCTCTGCGGGTCAGAAGTCTGAAATGGGTCTTATGGGCTAAAACCAAGGAGTGAAGAGGGCCGGTTCCTGCTGGGGGCTCCCGGGGAGAATCCACTCCCTTGCCCTTGCTTCTAGGCACCGCATGCAACCCTTGGCTCCTGGCCCCTTCCTCCCTCTGCAAAGCTAGCAGGACACTATCTTCAAGTATCTCTGACTCTGACCCTACAGTGTCCCTGTTGTAAGGACCTTTGTGATAACACGAGGCCGATCTGGATAATGCAGAATCATCTCCCACCTCAACGTCCTTAACTCGATCGCACCTGCAAAGTCCCTTTTGCCATGCCAGGTACCATATTCACAGACTCTGGGAATTGGGACATGAACATCTTGGGGAGACCAGTATCTTGCCGACCATGTCAGTCTACTACCAATCTTTGAAAGTGGTTCAGGCGGGCCACTCCTTGATTCCAAGTCAGGTCGTGCCTCCAAGGCCCTACACCAACGGGAATATTCTAACCAGTGGCCTACAACTAGCCAGCAATTTGCTCCAAGATGGACAGGTGACCAGTCTGAATGCACCCCAGGATCATGCAGAAGACAGACAAAAGAGTTTGAGCCCAAGTAGCTGGTGGTCATTTGTCACCCCTGCCTGAGAACGGGGTGTCCAGCAGGGTGACCAACAACTCCGTTCGCCTCGGTCTGATGGGACACA
Organism: Panthera uncia; assembly: GCF_023721935.1. NCBI lineage: Eukaryota > Metazoa > Chordata > Mammalia > Carnivora > Felidae > Panthera > Panthera uncia. The sequence goes on from NW_026058662.1 coordinate 15,710, forward strand.
GGATTTTCAGGGCGCCGACCAGGAGAGTCCCAGGCAAACCCAGGATGAGCTCACCACCCGCAATGTCCATAGAAAGGTGAGCCCGGGGGATGGGAAGAGAAGAGCTGGGAGATTTTGCTTAGGTTCCTTGATCCAGCCATACCTGAAGCAAGTCACACTCTACACTTGTTTAGTTATGTGAGCCAATAAAATTCTCTTTCTGCTGAACCCAGTTTGGGCTGGGGTTTCTGCCCCTTCCAACCGACAGATCCTTGAATAACACAGCACAAGGGCTCTCTCAGGACCGCAGACAATATCATGACTGGGAAATGGAGCAACCAGCTGAAGAAGTACATTTGGTCTCCCAGGGGAGGGGAGGCACCCACCGCCAGCTTAGCCTGACGCTCGCGCTCCTTCTCGGTTCTGAAGCGCTGTTGTTCAGCTCTCTCCGCCCGGCGCCGCTCCTGGAGGAGAGAGAAAAATGAGGGGGTGTAGGAACCCCCCCCCCCCCCTGCAAAGGAGGTCAAGAGCAGAGATGAGCTAGTTTGCGTGCGACCACCGACTTAGGCGAGCGCCCAAAGATTCGGCCTCGGGCCTGCCCTGGACCCCAAGGAAGGCCCCGGGGGAGGGAGGCGTTCGCCGCACCCCGGTCGCCCCACTCACAATGCGCTCCTTCAGCGCTATGAGCTCCTCTTCCTCCTTCTTCCGCTGCTCAAAATGCACGTCAATGAGCGTCTGCAGCTCCAGCAGATCCTTCTCCATGCGCTTCCGGTGGATGTCCTACAGCACGGAGGGTGCGGGCCCCCGTCATTCCCGGGCAGGGCAGGGGAGGAGGCACCCGCCTGCGGGCACCTTTGAGCGACGTCGGGGGCGGGGCCCCCTGCCGGCCGGGACGGGCTTGGACAGTCTAGAGAACCAGGGGCGCTTTCGCGATGTTTCCAGCAGGTGGCACTAGAGGCCCACTCGGTTCATTAGGCGGCCTCCCAAAGGGAGCGGGACCCAGCGCCTCTTCCTAATTTGCACAAAAGCGCCCTGGGGACCGGATGTCCAGGTACTTACATCGAAGTCCACACGTTCCCCTTCTGGGATCTTCGGGGGAATCAGAGGAGGGACCACAGGCCTGTCGGGCGGAAAGGGGGGAAAACTGGGGCTCCCGGGCTGCGCCGACCAGCAGGTGGCAGCCACGCGCGGTTCGGAGCACCAGGCAGGTGGCTGGCTCGTCCGAATCCAGATTCCGCGGGCTTGCCAGTGAAATTTCCAAAACTTGCCTCCAGCAAACGCATGTAAAATAGTTCACTAATAATGTTTCCTACCGATTACATGTTCAAATAATGAAATTTCAGATATAATGGGTTGAATTAAAAAAATGCTGTTAAGATGAATTTTACCCGTTTTGTGCTACTTTTTAAAACGTGGCTTGTAAAAAATATATAGTTACAGACGCGGCTTGCGTTGTATTCGTACAGGGCGGTGCATTGGGGGCGGAGCGTGGTCAGCCCTTCATCTGGCTTTAATCGGAATTCTCTCCCCTGTTTTATTTTATTTTTTTTTATGTTTTTATTTATTTTTGAGACAGAGAGACAGAGCATGAGCAGGGGAGGGGCAGAGAGGGAGGGGGACACAGAATCCGAAGCAGGCTCCAGGCTGCCAGCACAGAGCCCGACGCGGGGCTCGAACTCACCGAGTGTTCTATCGTGACCTGAGCTGAAGTCGGGCGCTTAACCGATTGAGCCACCCAGTCGCCCCTCTCCTCTGGTTTTTAAGACAGCACGTTCACCTGATTTCTTCCCGCTCCTCTGAAGGGAGCTCTTCTGAGAGCTTTGCCCTTTTATTCATCCATAGGACACTCTCATGACCCGTGTCCCTCACTCCCGTGGCTTTGATTATCATTCATTATGGGGGATTCACTGACTCCTTCTCCAGCCTGGACTCACTTCTAAGTCCCAGACTCAGGTTAACAGGAGCCTCTTGAACATTTCCCGCTTTCTCACATGTCACGCCCTTGCTGAACTCATCGACTTCCCCAAGACCGAGTGGGGTTCCCAGCCCAGACCCCAGACCGTGGTCCTTTCCTCCTCCTTCCCTTCTCCCCAATGGAAAGTCCTGACCCCTTTGCCTGGCAATCTCCCCAGTCTGTTCCTTCCTTTCCACCCCTTGCCCCCTGCCCCAGCTCAGGCCTCAGTCCCTCTCACCAGAACCTTCCTGCCAGCCTCCTCCTGGCCTCCCAGTCTCCAGCTGTCCACCTTCGGTTCCTCGTCTTTCATGACTTTAGAGGGGCATTTCTAACACCCAGATCTCATCCTTAAGACAAAGTCCGAGCAACTCAGCATTCAAAGCCCTTCTCCATCCGGCCCCAGTCAACTCCTCCAGTAACTTCTCTCCTCCGTCACAGACACATTTCATGGTTCCCTGGCTATGCCATGTGCCTTTGTACCCCTGGGCCTTTCATATGCTGTTCCCTCTGCCTGCAATGCCCTTCCCCTGAGGCCTTCCCTCCTCCTGAAGCACACCTATGATCTCTTGCTCCCCCTTACTCTCTCACTCAGGTCTGTCTCCTCTGCTCAAAACCCTTCCAGGACTCCCCAGGGCCCCCGGCCTTCAGGGCCCAGCCCCTTCTTGCCCTCCACACTCCAGCCACAATGGAATTGGTGTCACTGGCCAAACCAACCCAGAGGACTCTGCATCTAAGTTATTTCTTATGCTTGCGTTGCTGCCTCCTTGCGTCTCCAAGCTTGGGCCCCGATGTCACTTCCTCCAGGACCCTCTGCCCCCATGAGCTTTCATGGCCTCCACAGATCTGCCTAGTTTGGAACCTCATCATCAGAATGAGCTGTGTCTGTGTCGGTTCCCTGAAAGCCTGGCCTAGATCCAGCCGCCACACCCTGCAGGCTTTCTCACCTACAATACCCCTCCAGCCTCATTCAGCTAGTGAACTCTTCATCCCTCAGGACTGAGGCGTCAACTCCCCTGGGAAGCCTTCCCTGACTACCCAGGGCAAACATAGGGCCCTCTTCTGTGCTACCATCACTGTCACGGGGTCTGTTTCCCCAACAGAGCAGACAGGGTCTGACTTGCCCAACACCACGGGAAGGTCTCTGGAACATGTGCTGAAAGAAGGAAGCCCTGTCCTTTCCCATTTCAATTGCCCCAGCTCCTTTCCTGCTTCCCCTCCCCCACCCTATCTCTGGTGGGGCACACATTAAGGAGGATAAGATTGGGACCCCCCCCCCCACACCTCCACCCTCCTAGGATCTCACCTTGGTTTGGGCCGCTCCTCTTCTAATGGGAAAACACAAAGAGATAATTAACAAGAGTTCATAGGGGCGGGCCTGACACGCCCAGAGAGGGAACACCCCCGTCCAAGCTATGGCCCCCAGGAGCAGCTCTAGGGGAGAGGCATGAGTGGGGGGCAAGAGGGGGGAAGGAAATCAGGGTGGCCGTAAAGGAGGAAGAGGGTCACACGCATCAGATATACATTCAGAACTGGTGTGGGGATCCCCCCCACAGGGGTCCAAACCCCCAGATCTTCCTCCTATCACCTGCCCAGAGCTCAGCTCCCTCCCCCGCACCCCCCTCCCCCGCATTAAGACCTAGCACTGCAGGGTGTCCCCAGCCCTCCCCCTTGGGGACACAGGAATCCTGGGCTCCCAGTAGTAGCCCCTTCTGCAACTCGGGCCCCAACCTTTGAATGTATATGGAGGAAAAAAATAACGGGGTGGGGGCGAAGATGGGCGGGAGGGGGAGGGTGCCTGTCCGCAAACATCCAACCCTTCTACAAGTATTCCTCCAGGTTGGGGAAGAAGGCTTGGGTGTCGGTCCCTTTAAGAAGGAAGGGAAAGGGTTAAAGCCTCAGCGAGGCCATTTCCCTTCGTGGACACCAGAGGGCGCGCGAGCTCTCCGGGGCTTAAAGGACCGGGCCTGGGCGGGTTACAGGGGGGCGCAGGGGTTCCTCGCGGGGGTCAGGGCCCGAGGATATCGGTCTCCGCAAGCGAAGCAGCCGCGGTTACCTCGCTCTGCCACCGGCTCCGGCTCCTCGGCGGCTGGGGAGGAGGCAGGGGGGAGGGGGAGAGGGGAGAAGCGAGGATGGGGGAGCGAGGGGGAGCGGCCACGCCGGGGAGTGGGGGGCAGAGAGGAAAGAGAGGGGAGAGGCTGTTAAAGGACCTGAAGCCAGGGCGGTCGGGAGCCCCGTCCCCGCCGGCCTCTGCCCTGCCCAGCGCCCCCTCCCCACCCGGCCCCGCGGGGCAGCCCTCGAGGCTGCAGCCCCGCGGAGTCCAGGCCTCACCTTCCTCCTCCTCCTCCTCCGCAGCCTCCTCTGCAGGTAGGGGTGGGGGCAGAGAAAGCAGGGTTAGGAGCCCTCGGGGCCCGCGCAAGGCGCCGGAACCCCGGAGGGTGGGCGTGGGGGCAGTGGGCGACCCCGCCTGTCGCCTGCGTGTCCCCAGGCCACCAAGGCCGGCCCACTCCCCACTCACCTTCGGGCTGCTCCCTGAAGGCAGGGGTGGGAGGAAAGAGCGAGAGGGACGGTTAGAAGTCTTGCAGGTGGGAGAATGTTCCCACATCTCCACGCCCCCAGCCCTCCCGCCTGCCACTCACTCCTCATATTCCTGCTCCTCGGTGTCAGACATCCTGTGTGACCTGAGGACCAGAAAACGCGGCAGTGAGCTGGGGTCCTGATGGAGGAGGGGCTGGGGGCCTGGACTCCTGGTCTGAGGGAGGAGGGGCTGGGGTTCAGGACTCCTGGGTCTGAGGGAGGAGTGGCTGGGGCCTGGACTCCTGGGTCTGAGGGAGGAGGGGGCTGGGGGCCTGGACTTTCGGTTCTGAGGGAGGAGGTCCTGGGAGGTCAGGACTCCTAGTTCTGAGGAAGGAGGGGCTGGGGTTCAGGACTCCTGGGTCTGAGGGAGGAGGGACTGGGGATCTGGACCTCTGGGTCTGAGGGAGGAGGGGGCTGGGGGCCAGGACTCCTGGGTCTGAGGGAGGAGGGGCTGGGAGTCTAGTCTCTGAGGGAGGAGGGGCTGGGGGTCTGGACTCCTGGGTCTGAAAGAGGAGGGGGCTGGGGGTCTGGACTCCTGGGTCTGAGGGAGGAGGGGCCTGGGGCCTGGACTCCTGGGTCTTAGGGAGGAAAGGCTGGGATCTGGACTCCTGGGTCTGAGGGAGGAGGGGCTTGGGGCCTGGGGCCTG
>NW_026058663.1:0-2273 GCF_023721935.1 Panthera uncia
GCCTGGGCACCAGGGATCCAGGAATCCAGACAACAGCAACCCCCCCCACCAGGAGTCCAAGCCGCTCCCTCCACCCAGACTTAGTCCCCGCTTCCACCCTCCCTATTCAGATCTAAGAACTGTGGCTCCTAGTCCCTCCTATGCCAGACCCCAGACCCAGCTGCTAATTCACAAGGCAATTTTGACGAGTGGGGGGAATATACCAGCTTTATCATGGGGTTAACAAGCCCACCTGAGGTAGGTGCCGGGGTGTGAGAACTCCCGGGCACACACAAGGGCAGGGGGCTGTCGCCTGGGGACCCACTCCAGGGAGGACTCAGAAAGGAAACCACAGCCCCAGGACGCACCCAGACAAGGTGACCCACTGTCCCAGTTTGTTTGGGACGGGGGCTGCCTGAGACCTGGGACTTTCACTGCTAAAACCAGGCCAGTCTAGAGCAAACCACCCTGCATTGGTCACCCCACAACAGACCTGACCCAAACCCCAGGTTGCCCGCCTGCTGGCCATGTGACCTGAGGCAGGAACTTCCCCTCTCTGAACCTCCAAAGCCCTAATCCTTCAGGCTTCCTGCAAAGCCCCGGAAAGTGGGTTTACCAAGGGCTTGCCTGAGTGGGAAAGGGATTTCACCTGAAAAGGCAGCCTGATAGGCAAGGCCTAGGGGGATGACAAAGAAGGGGGCTCAGCCTGGAGAGCAGGGCCAAGAGCCCCTGAGGAAAAGTCCAGGAGAGCCCAGGCCTGGACGGTGGCAGAGGAAGGGAAACAGAAGCCTGAGGCCCCTCTCCCCTGGGCTTGCCCTGTACTCTGACACCTTACAAGGCTCAGGGAAGGAGGCCCCTCCTCTGGGTGGTAGAAAGCATCCTCGCTAGCACCAGGGACTCTGTAGGGGACAGGCCTGGGGGTCAGGGAAGAGAAAAAGAGGACAGGTAGCAGTTAGACCAGGCAGCAGCCCTCCAGCTGAATGCCTGTGCTGCATCCTGAAGGGTTTTCCACACATCTGACCTCCCTCCTTCATTGGAGCCCTGCCACGGAGGGACTGACCTCTAGCCCTGTTGTACAGATGAGGAAACTGAGGCACAGAGAGAAAGGACGCTAACTTGAGGCAACAGTGCTAAGGAACTGCGATTTGAACCCAGGACCATACTGATTTTCCTGAACTGCTCCTCTCCTCTTCCTGGGAGACCTGAGAAGTGGGCCTCTTCAAACATCCCTGCCTCCCCAGTCAAGCTTTCCACAGGGTCTTTTCTGGTTCCATCAATGACCAAACTCTATGGGTTCTGGCGGGAGGAGAGGGCTGAAGACTGGACCAGTATCAAGAGACAAGGAGGGAGATGGTCTCAGGGATGAGACAAAGGGTGGTGGCTCTTCTGTGGCCAGTCCTATCCCTGGTGGTCCCACTGTGGGAGGATAGATAAATGCATCCAGAACCAAAGAGGGTCCTGCGGCATAAGATGGTCCTGGTTCTGGGACACACAAACACTGGAGGAGACAATCAGGGAGTCCTGGAAAGGCATGGGGGCCAGGTTATGGACGGAGACCAGCAGGGCTGTAGTACCCTTGGGAAGCTGACATACCCAGAGCCAAACAGATCACACAGTCTCTAGGAGAGAAGCTGCCAGATGCCCAGGAGAAGGCATCCGGGCAGAGAGAGCAAGATGACCAAGGATAGAGAGGCAGGTGCGTTGAGGCCCCCCAGGAAAAGGGCAAGGTTACAGGCACAGCCAAGGGAAGGGGCGGGAGGCAGAGAAGGTGCCTGGAGAAGGAGAAACGTCCCTGACACAAGGCCTACGGTGGAGAAAAGAGGAGGCACAGCCTCCAGAAAGAGAATGAAGACGGTCTGCGGGTGGAGACAGCAGGAGGTGCCCCAGACAAGGAAACGAGGTGGTACAAAGCCTAGAAAAACCTGAGCCAAGAAAGAGCATCCTTATACAGCAACAGATGGTACTGCCTAAGGGCGAGAAGGACTAATCGGAAAGCAGCAGCACGGAAGATATGCCCCTAGCCAAACAGGTAGTCCGGGCCAGGGGCCAGGGGAGGAAGCCCCACAGGCGCAGGCGCGTGCCTGCACAGGACGATGCTTGCTGCTCAGCGAAAGCGACACCGGCCTGGAAAGGGGAAACAGTGGGCTGGAGGACGTAGAAGTATTGCTAGAAGAAGTGCACAGCCTCGGGAAAGGTGGCAGCATTAGATGGCACAGGAGAGGAGACACAGAGACTACTGAAGGGTGCTCAGGGTCGGGAGAAGGCAGCGCGAAGTGACAACGACCGGGACCAGT
>NW_026058663.1:2673-6794 GCF_023721935.1 Panthera uncia
GCGCCGCCCGCCCGCCGGTAAGCGAGCGAGCGACCGCCGAGCGCCTAGCCCCGAGCCGCCGCCGCCACCGCCGCCGCCCGCCGCCGCCCGCCCGCCGGGGGCCGCCGGGAACTGCCGCTGGCCCAGAGCCGCCCGAGGATCTGCCTGCCCCCGCCCGGCGCGTCGACGTCACACGCCGCCCCGGGGCGCTCTGGGAAATGGAGTCCGTGAGCCGAAGTTGCTAATGGCAACCTTCGGGCCTCGCTCAGCCCCGAGGCACGCTGGGAAGTCCGCAGCTCCCGGGCAGCTGATGTAGGGGAGGGTCCCGGGAGCGCCGGGAAGCGGGGTCTCCGGGCTGGAGGCGCGCCCCGGGGTGTGCTGGGAAACGTAGGGACCAGTGGCACGGGGCCCGGGAGTCGGAAAAGATATAACGCTCATTTTCCCAGCTAATTCTTTGTGGGCTCTTTGGTCTGCTTGCTTCAACTAGAAATAGGAAGACAAGGACGTTTGTCTTCTGTCCGCAGTCATTACGCCCAGCGCCCAGAATGGAGCCTAATAGAACGCGACCGGAGATAGTTTCTGCATGAATGAATTACCATTAACTCATTAATTCCCGACCAGCACGCCCCGCAACCCAGAACTCCCGCGGGACAATTCTGCCTCTCTGGGTGACCGCCCAGGTCATGCAGGGAGATAAAATCTGTGGCCTTCGGTCCACAGCCCTAGAGCACGCCGGGAGGTGTAGTCCTCAGGGCCACGCCTCTAGTGACACGGTGGGTCCTAGGCAGAGCCCCAAACATCGCAAACCACCAGGATCAAGGGGAAGAGAAGCCCAAAGTCCCCTATAGTAACCCCTGGGTTACATCCGGGAAAGGAGCTCAAGGGGCGGGGTCCACAAGGACGCCCGTCCTTCTTGCGCTCGCACGGTGGGAAATGTAGTCCAGGCTCTACATCCTCGCATGTCATGCTGGGATTTGTAGTCCTGGGTGAGGCGTTCCACGTAGCACTTTCAAAGCAAGAAATAATCTTCACCTTAAGTGTCCTGTACCTAAATCCTGGATGGGAAAGATGCAGGCACTTCGAGATCGGAAGAAAGACCCGTACAAATCGTACAGAAAGGTGCTGAAATCTGGATAGATTTTTTTCCCAAGGGGTGTTGGAATTACCCACCCACTCCAAAGTCCTCGGCCCTGTAGGAAGATATAAACTACAAATCCCATGAGGTCTGCGGAACGCTGGCGGTAGAAATAAAGGGAATAGGTGTCCCGGTGGTTCTTGGGATGTGTAGTCCCTGAACTCGCACGCTTCCCACAGTTGTACACACCCATCCTCCTTCTGCAGGGGGCTTAAAAGACAAGCAGTAAATCAGCCCTACAGTTGTTACGTGTGGGTGTGTATGTGTGTGTTTCAGTGCCTGTGCACAACTGTGACACATTATAGCCTTGTGTTTTTGCGATCCGGTGTGTGCCAAGGTGCATGCTGTTTATAAGGACTCGTATTATGTCTGTAAGTGTTCATATAAATCTTCCTGTAAAGTTTTGTGACTGCGATTGTTTCTCTGGGGTATCTGCTGAACCCACACAACGAGGTGTGAGACGTGTTCCCACCATCAGCTCAATTAGCAATCTTTACACTGTTGTATTTAGGCTCCTGCCTCTATTTTAAAATTCTCTTCTGCTGCAATGGTGAAGAATTCCAGCTCTGATCTAGGCAATCATGGGTTTGATACTTGTCTCTGCCCACTTCCCAGTTGCGGGGTCTGGGGCTAATCTCTGCCTCCTGGGGTTGTTGAGTGTGTACATGTGATATCTGGTAGGTAGCAGACGTTGGCTGTGTACAGACTTCTACCTTCGTAGGCACTCGTTGAAGTTCTCTTCTTCCCTTTGCTTTTCGGTGGTGAAGGTTTTTTCACTTCCCAGGCCTGCTGTTGGCTCTCAAGGCTAACACTGGAATTGAAATGCTTAACCTTAGAAGTACAGGCCCCCCTCCCTGCTGGTGAAAATAACATCAGCAAGATAAGAAGAAGATGTTCCCTGCAATGGCAGAAAAAACAGACGCTGGTCTGCGTCATAAAGATGGTCCAGATAAAGGAATAAACTAAAGTATCAGGTTTACTCTGTTGTCCAGTGTGAAAACAGGACTAAGAATTTATGATATTTTAAAACAGTCCTTAGCAGAGTTATTTGCACAGAGGAAACTTTTAAATTTAAGGGAGAAATGTGCTGTGAAAGATACTGTGTAGCTGACCTTCTTGTGACTATCAGCACATCTCCTGGGCCCTCAAACTCACACCAACAGGAAGGAGGCTTTGTATTTGTTAACCATGCCAAGAATGGTATTCTCCCAAATATCATCCTCAGATGTGGGCACAGGGAGAAGCCCTTCCCTTGCAGGGAGTGTTGGGGGCCAAAATGAGTACAGAGGAGGGATTTTGCCCCAATGTGTAGAACCACGTTTTCCAGATCTGGTAACATATGATCTCTTTTCCTACCCAATGACTTCCATGTGCTTGATTCTCTTTCTCCTCTTTTCCTCATGGGAATGTTTGTCTGAATTGTTATTATTACAATCCCCTGCGCCTTCCCCATTGTGGATTTGTTAGGGAGAGAGGAACTGTGTATGCGGTTTACAGGATGTCAAACCAGTGGGAGGCACACCCAAGCCTGACTGAAGGGGCTGGTCTGACCCCAAGAGCCCGATCTGACCACCAAGACCCTGGGCTTTTGTCCTTGGGGAGTGGGTCAGTGTGTTCCATGTCCAGGATCTGTATATGTGGGTTGGGTAGTCAGAGGAGTGGAGCATGTCAGAGACAGCTAATTGCCTGCCCATAACTCTGTCTCCTCCTCAAAAATAGAGCACTGGTTGGGGCGCCTGGGTGGCTCAGTTAAGCGTCCGACTTTGGCTCAGGTCATGATCTCACGGTTCGTGGGTTCAAGCCCCACATTGGGCTCTGTGCTGAGAGCTCAGAGCCTGGAGCCTGATTCGGACTCTGTCTTTCTCTCTCTCTCTCTCTCTCTCTCTGCCCCTCCCTTGCTCACGCATTGGCTGTCTCTTTCTCAAAAATAAATAAACATTAAAAAAAAAAAAAAAAAAACCAGAACACTGGTTTTATTTGAAGTAGCAAAACACCCAGCTAGCTAAAGGGCGAGCCAGAGACCTAACCTTCTTTGCAATTAGGAGAGGCCAATAAGATGGGATTGAACATCGCTGGGTGGGGCTTCCAGAAAGGCTCTAGAAAGGGTCTCGGTTAGCTGAGAGGTGCACCTTTCTGGCCCTCAGCTTTCTGCTGTCTTCCCTTCCTGGAAGCGAATGTAACAGCTAGAGCTCCAGAAATCATGCTGTGACCACAGTGTGACCTCGTGGACGGAAGGAGAGCAGAAAAGCAGAAGGAGCCTCAGTTCTTGATGGCACTTTGGACCTGCCTTTCCTGCCCGGGACTGCCTACCTCCTTCCCTTAGGCCGTGTGTGAGGAAAGCAAACCCCCAATTCACCAGAACCAGTGTTATTTTGTGTCTCCCTTACCAGCAGCCAAACATAACTCCTGAATGACATTGTGGGCGTAGTGCTGGCATTATGATGGGAAGGGATCTGAGTCAAGTGCAGAAATGTGAAGAGGCATTCACAGGATGACCATGAAATAAATAAAATTCTGGGAGCATGACATTAGGCTGAAACGCATGAAAGAAAACCACCTATGTCCCTCCTTAGAGACCTCCAGGGGCACATGGGTGGCTCAGTCGGTTAAGTATCCGACCAGCTTAGGTCATGATCTCATGGTTCGTGGGTTCGAGCTCCATGTCAGGCTCTGTGCTGACAGCTCAGAGCCTGGAGCCTGCTTTGGATTCTGTGTGTGTGTGTGTGTGTGTGTGTGTGTCTCAAAAATAAACATTAAAAAAAAAGTATATAGAAAGACAATTGTTTTAAAAAGAGACAGAGGGGCGCCTGGGTGGCGCAGTCGGTTAAGCGTCCGACTTCAGCTCAGGTCACGATCTCGCGGTCCGTGAGTTCGAGCCCCGCGTCGGGCTCTGGGCTGACGGCTCGGAGCCCGGAGCCTGTTTCGGATTCTGTGTCTCCCTCTCTCTCTGCCCCTCCCCCGTTCATGCTCTGTCTCTCTCTGTCCCAAAAATAAATAAAAAACGTTG